>NC_064807.1:32346102-32587270 GCF_023721935.1 Panthera uncia
CCAGAGATGTACCCACTTATATGAAACATACATCCTACTGGGGAAAACGATTAACAAACTGGTAAACATATGTAATATCAGAGGGTGATATTATAAATAAAAGGAGAGTAATGGGGTGATACTTTTGATTATGTGGATGGGGAAAGTTTTCTAGTCAGGATGAGATTGAGCAGAAACTGGAGTAAATGGGAGAAGGAGGCCATACAGATATCTAGAAGGGTAAATGTCATGGTGGCTCAGATGAGGTAGAGCCATAGTGGCAGTGTGCAGTGGTCCATTTCCAGATATGTTTCAGGAAATATGCTATTCTAAAACAAGATTATTTGGACTCCTGATGTGCATTTTAAAGTCAATCACAGACCACATACCTACTCTCTGAGTGCTGCCTGTGCTCAGCAACGTGTGAAAGGCTGTGTGGATTCAAGAAAGAAGGAGGTATGGATCTTCCCTTACTATGTGGTGGAAGATATGTTTTCACCAGTCTTCAAAACCCCCTTCAGCTTCTTCAACCCGGAGATAACCCACTTAATAAAATGTATTGGTCTTCACTCATGCAGATACCCATCTTGGTGGCTTAGAAATAACTGATTTCAAACACAAATTTTTATCAAGCACCTACCCTGCCTCAGACATTGTGTTAAGCATTTGGAGTAATATGATAGTAATTAAATATCATTCTTTTATTTCAGGAGTTTGTAATACCAGAGGGAGGACTAATTTCTCATGGCCTTCCCTTCTTCCATGTGGTCCACCAGTAATATTCAAAGCTGCTCCTTAGTTAAGGAATTTTTATTTATAAGGGACATAATTCCACATGAAGAAGCTCAGGTGAGAAAAGATTTATTCCAACAGTCTCCAGTGGAACCCAATTGTGGAAAGTATTCTTAGTCCTTGGAGGAGTTACAAAGCCTGTCAAAGCCTTTGCTTCTTATTTTGGAGCTACGTGATTTCTTATCCATGTCCTTCTCTGCACGTCTGCTTCATACTCTCCCTGTAGCCTAGATTTCTTCTTTTCTCATGCTTTTCCATCACCCCTTCAGGGCCAATTCAAAGTGGTATCTTTGAGCCCATTACTTTTCAGCTCATGTATGCTTTTCTTGGTCTCTGTGTCCCCATTTCCAATTTCCAGAAGAGAGAGTATTATAGGTTAGGTCCATTAGCTTTGATGTGATTTAGGGTCACTTGGTATACAGGACCCAGTATCTTGATGTATGAGTACATCAGGGAAGATGAGCAGAAGAGAAGTGGTGATCATCTCTAGTACCATATTACTCTGTTATATTATCTTTAATGAATTGTTGGATAGCCAGCCTGCTTCTCTGTATGTTGGATTCAGTATTTAAGACCTTCTCCATAGATCACCTTCTGGATATCCAGCCTCATTATTCTTTCATACTTATAGTGGTTCCCTGAATCAGTGATGGCTACTTTACTGACCTACCTGGAAATTCATATTTAAATATTTAAATAGATAGCCTCCCTAATGATGTTGTACTGAAACATAGCCTTTATACAAGTGAGTTTACCCCTGTGCATGCAGCAAAATGAAAGCTACAATGATGACAGTGGTGATGGTGGTGCAGGTGGTGGCAGACTGAGGCCAATGCTTAGGTTGGCCATGAAGCTATAACCCCATCTCAGAGGGAGTTTTAGGCTGCCAATAAGTGAGCACTTTATAAAGGATGGCCCACTGATAGCAAAACTAAATGACTCAGTCCATATTCATTACTCTGTGCTCTCCATTCATGGATTCTGAGTGATCATTTTATCCTCTTAGCCTGTTCTTCCATATGTGTGTGTGAATCTTCCTGATGTTAAGGCTACTGGGGGTGTGTAGGCAGCATGCTGAGAGAAAGTCGGATGAGGCCGGTTTAGCTGGCAGTGTGCCACCAGGGGGATTCTGTTGAAGCCGGAGCCCTACTGTATGTCATATTGGAATCAAACCTCCTATTGCTGAAAATCACAGTGCCTCTGATCTCAGAGCCATCAGATAAGCTGCCAGAAAATAACATCTTAGATATTCATTTAACAGGAGGCAGGGGTGTTGATAGAACTGTCTTGCTTTGAAAATTCCTACAAGAAGGCAGAACCGAATGCACGGATGACAAAACTCTGGTGGAAGCACCAGAGAACAGAAGCTAAAAGTATGGCAAAAATAAAGGATCTGGGGATCTTTGAAATGTGTTCCCTTTTAAGAGCATTAGACAAGCACATGGCAGAGACTGCACACCCCCTAATTATTTTCTGGCCTCTGTATTCACAAATAAGCACCATATGAAAAGCAAAGATCTTCATGAGAAAAGGGGAAAAAAGATTATAAGAAACACAGAAATGTTCTAGAAATCATCCTGGCTGCCACTTGCCCTAAGCACCAGCACTGTGCTCATTCCTGGGATATGGAGATGAGTGGTGTGTGGGCTTGCTTTTCAGAAGCTAGGATACTAATCACGATAGTATTCTATCTCTCAGCCTCAACATTTATGCTTTCTGTACTCACTCCTACTGCTACCACCCCAGGCCTGGTCCCATATCCTATATGAGTAACTGAAAAAGCTTCAGGGGTCCTCTTTCCTTCTTTCAATTGTACACTGTGCTAATGTTATCTCTTTCCAGCATCATATTCATCACACTGTGCCCCTGCTCAGGAAACAGCAGAAACATCCCTACTGCTTACTGAATGGAATCTGAACTTTATGGCCTCATATTCAAGGCTCCTTCCTTGAACAGCTTCCAATGTGTCCACATATGCAGCCCCACCTTCCCTTCATTCCCATAGTGGTCTCCTTGGTTCAGTGATGGGGCCCTTTTACTGACCTATATGAATAGTACTCTTATTGCTACAAACAAAGCTTTAACACCTACATTGTAAAATATTGAAGAATGTGTCTTTAGCCTTTCTTCAACTGAATTTCCTATTCTCTATGCATGTGACATTTATATTTATACTAATAATGATACCTGAGTGGCAGGATATTTATTTGTTGGAATGAATGCTGGTCAATTTTGATATGACCTGAAGGTGTTATGTTCTATGCGAAAATACTGTCACCAAAAGACATTGCTTATATTTCTATATGCCTATTCTTGCTTTCATATCTTCATATATAATATCACATTTGCTCAAAAGTATCCCTTGCATCTTTTCTTTCCATTCATCCCAATTCCCCCAATTGACAAGTGTATTCCATCAATTGGCTCATATATTTGTAAACTATCCTTACTTAGGCCATATCAGCACAGAATTTGAAATTGGGTCACATTGACAGGAAACATGTATGTTTGATGCATCTTGTGTCACCAATTAAGGCCAGGCTTTAAGGTTCCTGAGAAACTTCTCCTTTTACAGGGAGTGACATTCCCTCTGTTCTTGTTCTGGACCCGTTCTGCTAAATGCTGTCATATTCTTACAGATACCACTGCCCCTTCTTCTGACAGCCTCTGTTTCTGCACACACTGGTGCTTAAAGTGGAAACTTGCTGCTTTTGGAAGGCATTGCCCTCCTTTGGGCTCTAATTTTCCATCTTTGATGCACTGGAGATTTGAAAGTGACAGATCTATGAGTTGTCTTGTGGAATAGATGGAGAAAATGCCCTAAACACCTGCCATTTTGATTTCTTGTTTTAAAGAGTACCAAAGCAATGTGGGTTTTGTTCTAAACTCTTTCTGGTTGTACTAACAGTCCAAACTGTCACAGAACTCAGACATGAATCTTCTAGACATGAGTCTAGAAGGAAGGTGAATTTGGATTATCACATCAACTTCTGGACCAGGCCTACCTGTCCTAGCTCCCTTTCTCTTAGGATAGGTGCTTTTCAAGGAGGTTCTCTAGTTCCTCATGAGGATGGTCTTCCAGTGGCCTTCTCTACTGCTTCATCCCATTTGGCCTAACATATTGCAGTGCTATTTTTGGCACATTATGCACTAAGATAAGAACAGGCCATATATTTATTTAATCATTTCCATCACTAAGTAGCTATGTGACTGTAGTCACATCAATTAATCTCTCTGGGCCTAAGTTTACTCACTTAGATGACCTTTAAAGTCTCTTTACCTGTAAAAATTCCTTGCTTTTAGATGTTCTCTATTTTCCTCTCCTCGGTCTGATAAAATGAAGTTCTATGAGATAACTTCCCAAGGCAGAAAACAACTATACAACTTGGTCACAACACAAAAAGCACATACCTGAAGGTACTGGAGAATGAACAGAAGCAGACACTCCACTGTACCCTCAGAGGAAGGGGGAGGTAAGAAGTACACAAGGAAGTTCCCATCTTGTTCACTTTTAGACTAAGGCTAACCCTTGCAGTGCAGAGAGTTAGTGGCATACAAGAGGGAAAGACTGTCATCATTCTGGCCTGAAGAACAAGAAAAGGAAAACCGGGAAATCAAATGCTGAAGAAAGTAGTGAAATCACATAAGGGAAGGAAAAAATGAAGACATGCCTAAACTCCCTAAACTCTGTGTACCCCAGTAAGAATTGACATATAGACAAATGGAATAGTATATAGTCTAAAAATAGATGCACACTTAGATGACCAACTGGTTTTCAGCAAATGTGCCAAAGGAATGGAGACACTTGAGTAAGTATATATGTTGAGTTGGGTAGGTTAGGCTGCAGTAACAAATGAATAGCCAACTTTAGTGGTTTAACAACAAGAATTCTATTTCTTGTATAGGAAACATGCTTATATTGGTAGGGCAGCTCTCCTCCATGAAGATATTAGTAACCCAGGTATGTGATAGCTCTGAAATTTTCAATATGTGGCTTATAAGACCATTCTGAATATCACTAAGGATATCATATGGAATATCATAGAACTGTGCATGTAAGAAAGTGGTGTATGTGGAAGGTTTTGAGGGACCAGAAGTAGATGTTTTACAGGTCAGACCTACACTTCAGTTTTGTGGTCATACTCAGCCCCAGTGGAGGCCGAGATATGTAATTTAGCTGTTTGCCCATGATGAATAGGAAGATATTTTGGTGAAGAGCTAGGAATATCAGTTATAGTATGAAAGGCTATATAATTTAAGGTAACTGGACAGATACAAATAGATGAAATAGGTAAATGGTAAATGAATAACAATTTCATTGGACACGTGCCAATATAATTTCAGAAAGAAGATTATTAACCCATTGAAGATGAGAAGGAAAAAGAATATTATACAATGAATCTGTATTTAATGCCATATTTATTTGTTTTCTTTTTAGTTTCTAATTCTAGAGAGTGTACATCATATAGAACAGACATAAAGAGCATAACTGTTTATCAAGGTGTGATCATGGTGACTTCATGAAAATTATCAGGCAGTGTATTATTAGTCATCAGATATGTATTGATTCCTGAAGAAGCTGTCTGAGATTACTTGTTTGTATAGGGCCTTATATGTCCATTCTCTATGTATATGAATGCATGAAGCACTCTTTTTGACCCATGGCAATCCCTCAGTTAGCACTTGTGAATGAATACATCAAAAAGGCATTGCTATTAGTTTTCTTGTCTCTTCCCAGATTAGCAAACTGGGAAATTATTTTCTCAATATGAAAATGTAGTTTTTGTTTTACCACTTCCATTTGTTAGGGATTAAGAAAAAACTCTAAAATCCTACAAAAAGAAATACAAAGGCCAAATAAATCCTAGAGACCTGGTAATAATTGATAATGTCATGTATCTTCTGAGGATGTGTGTGTGTGTGTGTGTGTGTGTGTGTGTTCGAGAGAGAGAGAGAAAGAGAGAGAGAGAGAGAGATTGAGAGAGAGAGAGAGAGAGAGAGAGAGAGAGCTAAGTGAGAAAGACCAGATAAATTCCAGGTTATGTCAAGGGGGAATGAGGTCATAAATTCTTATTGCCGTAAAAGTATACTACCAATTTTTAAATTAAAAATTAAAAAGAAACAATCACAGAACATCTTCTAAAGACTGACTATTCAAATCTCAGGTATAACACTTGGGAGAAATCTGAGACTACAAACATCTGAGGAAGCACTGCCTGAGTTAGCTGTTTTATAAATGGCATAAATGGTTGAGATAAAGCAACCAGTTTCTCAAAGTCTTTGTAGAACCATAGATGTAAAAAAAGTAAAATAGGAGTGTGCTATGATCCAACTATAAGAAATTCAAGAAAAGAAACAAAGGAAAACTGTTATTCATCAAGTGTCTACTGTGTGTCAGGACATGTGGTTCCTGCATTCTTATTCAGGAAAGTGAAAACATTAAGTCTTAGATTAGGGTTCAATAATATGGGATTTAATTTCTGATTTGCCTAGTTCCAAATTCTAGTTTCCTTCATCAAAATCTCAACATAATAAAACAGTAGGTTTTTTGTTACTATTCTCCTATGGGGAATACTAGGACAAGCCTTCCCTTTCTATCAGGCTAAATCCAACTGTAACTGAATGCTTCCTTGTTCCTGCTTAACCTGTATTTAATTCTTCCTCTGCTCTTCCTTATCCTGGTTCCTTTTACACAGGCTTTGTCTTCACAAAAATTGACAGGAATTGGGTATAAACTGCCCACTTTAAATGTGTTAGGAGCTCTTCAGATGTCAAAGGCCCCACTCCTCCCCATTACTCTGGGTACTGTAGCTGAATGCCTGTGACCCTTTATTATCATGCTTGCACCATTGCTTTTCTTATAAAAGAGTTAAGAGGAATTTGGGATATTCATTATTCCCATGTTTCCCTCAAAACTGAGAAATGAAATACAGACTGAAGAAGTCATACGTGTTTACCTCAGCTGGCCTCACTCATTTATATTATCTGCCTGTTTTGTGTTTGAGTTTGTGATTCCTGGAAGAGAAACATTCTGTGAACCCTTCAAGGTGACAACCATCTCATCTGAGGAACTCATCCTTGTTACTATGATGAGGTTTGGAACCCTTTCTGCCCTATGTGTTTTAGTTGAGTTTCTTTTTTTTTCTCCACATTTCTTGTTTGTTTTCTAAACCAATAGTACCCAAATACTGAATCAGCTGGACTGATTTTATCACAGACATATGGACAACTGGTTAAAAATATAGATTCCCCATGCCATGGCTTCAGACTTTCAGATTCAGTAAATCTAAGATAGGGTCTGGGAATCTGTTCCTTAACAAGCTCCCCAAGGGCTCTTGATGGGCAGCCATGTTTAGTAATTATAGGCAAAGGGAACAACTCTATATGGAAGGGTACTTTAGGACAGGTAGAAAATTGGTGGAGAAAAACATTTGGGGGAGGAAAAACATCATAGTACCCATATGAATTGCACTCACTTAGATTGCCAGATATGTTGAATGAACTCCAATGACCAGTTTTATGTAATAGATACCATAGATTATCCTACCTCTCCCCAACCCCACATTCCAGGCCAGTTAAGCCTCTGTTTCTATAAACTCTAAGGAAAAAAAAAAAAAAAAAAAGATTGTGCTGGCTTGAGAAGAAATCACAGCTTCCAAAACCCCTAGCCTTATATAGGCAGGGACTTAATTAAATCTTAAGAAGATAAAGTTTTCTATTTTGGTGTCTTTGCTTTAACAGAGTGCAGATATAAAGGCATTCAATGGAGGGCCAATTCATATCATTGCATAATCTCTAAAGTTTTTGCTTTTTATTTCCCATCTTTAGTTGGCATTCCTTTTGTGTTGAACTTTATAAATGTAGGATTATTACATATACTCCCTAGATTAGAGATATTAACTGCTTATCTTAACTAAAACTATAATTAAAATGTTTAAAATGCTTGGAGTTAATTATATACATTTAGCTTTTTTTTATGTTTCTCTAGTTAATATACTACATATGGCCAAAAATATGGCAATAATAAAAAATAAATTATACTTGATAACTGGGGAAGGGATGTACTGAGGTTGGTTCAAGGGGGTGAAATTTTAATTTTCAGGGTTTTAATTTTCACCCTGAATAAATTCTTGACTGATGGTTGACATGAGTAAAGATTTTGATCACAGAATTTCATTTGGCTTATTTGAGGTAGTCATGGTTTTGGTGTTGTCTTTTTGAACCAGTGGTATCTGGGGTTTTTCTTGGGGATAAAAGTCAAAATAGTCAAAAGTAGTGGAGGTTTAAGTCCTCACTTTCAAGGGTGCTCTATTCCATGTTTGTCCAAGGTGTAGCCTCCTTTCATCTTTTGGGGAAAATGTACCAAATTGAAAAGAAAGAGAGACACATCAGATCTTGGCCAGACTCCAAGCATTCATTCAAAGCTCACTTTCAGGTCCAAGCTTGTGGCTCTCCTCACTTTTGCTCTATAGTGTTGTTGCCTTTGTGTGTCATTTTATAAACAAAATGGTGCACCACAAAGTACATTTATCACATAAGAAAGACAACTTGCAGAGGTATGGAAGTGAATTTCATTATGCTGAAAAGCTTTCTCTATATTATGATTTTTACTACTGGTTTACGATAATTCATCTGCCTAAAATAATTGGATAGTCAAAATTCGCCTATGAAATGGCTTCCTTGTTTCATTGTGTAACCCATTTTTCAATTCTTTGACCTACTTTCTGATCCTTTTTTAATTACTTCAGTACCACAAAATTTCTTAAAATTTTCTTAACTAGTAAATATTCCAAGAATTATATTTTAATAGTTCCCAGAATGGACCTGAAGTGAATAATAAGGTGGAATCCAGTGGCTACATAGAGCACCAAGGGTCTGGAAAATATGAGGAAAGTCATTCCAGGGTCAAATCTTGGCCAGAGATAAAAATATGCTTAGCTCATACAAAGTGATATTAAGCTATCATCTTTTGGTGGGTTTCATGGGAATAAACACGGATGGGTTTGCATCGTACAGATGTGCATGGCTTCATACTGGAATGTTGTCTGTTTGCACTAAGGATATTTCCTGACTCAGTCCAAGACACAGGAGTGTTGACAGGCAGCTCTGGGTGAAGTATGGTGTCAAGGACCATTGGGAAGTTTTCTGTTACCATAGCCAAATGATTTCATCTACAATTGAACAGAGCCCATTCCTTCAGATAAGTACAAACAATGAGGTTGTTCTTTCCGGCTTGTTTCTTTTTTCTCTGCTGTTTTTGGTGCATGTTCAGATATATATACACATGCATGTGTGTATATTACACAGACATATGTCTTGATACCAACAATCATCTAGAAAGTCATGTCTTGTTAACTCTAAAACTTTATCCTTTGGTATTTACACGTGGATATGCAGATAGAAAGGCTTGTCTTGTCAAACCAGTTTTACCTGTCTAAATGAGCAAATGTGTTAAATTAGATTCCACAGTCATTCTGACATTCATCATCATCCCAATGCTGCACGTGTGCACGCACACACACACACACACACACACACACTGTGTGTACACTATAGTGGTGGTTGTGAAAGTACCAAGTTTCCCCAGAAAAGTGGAATTTCCTGACTCATTTCCAAACAGAAGCTTATTTTCTACCTAAAATTAAATAGCCAATATTACATTTAAAGCATTAAGAGATTCCAAAGTCAATAATTACCCTAACTCATCACTTTGCCCTTCACTTAACATAAATCACCTTTTCTTCCTCCAGCCATTATTTAGAGATACACCATCCATTCTTTTTTTGTGTGTGTTTTTTTTTTTTAGTCCATTAATTCAGCCTACCAGAATTTTGGCATAGGGTCAGACATAGATGTACAAAAAATTCTATTTAACACAACCAACATTTCCCAAGTGTCTATTTTGTACCAGCCTTTGTGCTAAGCACTCTATTCATATATAAAGGTGAAGATTCATGGGCCAGATTTTATTTTTCTAAGGAGTCTCTGGAGACACTTTAAACTCTTAGTCAGATGATCAACAACATTTACTAGGCATTTGTGGGGTATAGAAACTGGTTAGTTGTAGTTGTGAAGCATACATTCCAAATGTCTCTTCTAACTTCTTAGTTACTCATAAAACCTTTTTATTCCATCAAATATTTGCAAGCATGTGGTGACATGACAGAGGGGATTGAGAAAGGATAAATAGAAGCACCAGAGAAAGGATAAATAAAAGGATAAATGAAAGCACTCTAATCTTTCATGGAATTGCATGTGAATGGAGAGATATAAAAATATGTAGCTTTGCTCACCATAGGGGCAACTCAGCCACTTAATCATCATCAGTCATCAGTTAAGACCTTATGTTATGTTTGAATTTTTTCTTTGTAGTAGTAACAATGTGCTTGCATTTGTTTATTCAGTCTAGCTGACCTGGTCCCTTCATGGTCAAGAACAACTTTTGAGATATCTTGGTGACAGAAAGGGTATTGGAATGAAGGGCTTAGATTCAAAGACAAGGCTTCATACATGTCATTCTCTGATTAATCAAGCCAAATGGTCACTTGTGGTACAAAAGAGACATCTAAAAGGTATCTCAAAGGTGAGTGATAGTATAGTTTAGATATAATTATAGGGTGATTATGTAATAGTAAAATAAGATAATGCAAGATACTGATTGAAATCTTTTCTTTCCTTAAAGGACATTGAGGAGTGCAGAGATTATAAACGTGTTATCCTGTAGAGAACAAAGCTATTAAATTCTCCAAGCCTGAGTTAAAAAGAATGTCTGGTTCATACTCAATTCCTGGTGTAAGCAGAATTAAACTTGTTTGATGAACTTCGACAAAGGGAGCAAAAAGTAAGGGAGTGGAAGAGTCAAGGGAATGGTGTTCTTGAAGAGAGGAAAGGGGAGGAAGGCACTCAACTGGTCCCTTTTCCTCAGTCAAATGGGATTTGGGGTTGGTGAGCAATTAAAAACATTCACAAACATTGTGGGTATTTGCTATAGGAGGAGACTGCCACTCACTCTTCACCTGTCTGGCACTAAGACCCCAGGGTTGCTGATGCATCCTGATGTTAATGGAGTGAAGAGGTGAATTAGTGATAAGGCTAGGCAGAGTTGCCAGGCCATGTTGGTGTTTGGTTTATGAGAGGTGTGAAAAATGTATCTCACCACGTTCTAGGTCTCCAGATTGGTGCAAAAGTGGGAAGAAGAGAAGAAAGTCTGCAGCTTGGTGGGGATCACTACAGCAGGGGTCAGAGAAAAACATTGTGATGCTGCTGTCTGAAGGTAAGCTGAAAAAGGCTAACTATCTCAAGAGATTATTAATGTGGAGGTTTGCTGCATGGAATTGAATCTCTTGTCAAAGGAGTCTTTTGAGGCTCCCACGTGCTACCTCTGAACTGCGCAAAGCAGCTAGATCAGCAGTGATGACAAAAAGGGGAAAAAAGGGGTTGCTCCTCTAACCCACGGCTACTTATGTATATTCGAATCCCATTGCTGCTGTAATAGACTACCACCAACTTAGTGGTTAGGACAATTCAGATTTATTCTTTTATATTTCCAAAGGTCAAAGTCCAAAATTAGTCTTAAAGTCCTAAAATCATGGTGTGAATAATGCTGATTTCTTCAGGAAGCTCCAGGAAAGAATACATTTCTTATCTCTTCCAGTGCCTGGAGTCTGGCTCATGGCTGCATCACTCCAATCTTTCATATCACTAAATGGCCTTTTCCTGACTCTGAAGTCTCTCCAAAATCCCTCTTATTAGGGCATTTGTGGTTATGTTGTGACCACTCAGATAATCCAGAACAATGTCCTTATCTCACTTGAAATTATTATGTTGAAGTTCTAACCTCTAGTATCTCAGAGTGTAATTGTATTTAGAGATACAGTCTTTAAAGAGGTAATTAAGTTCAGTTAAACAAATACAAATCTGAAGGGAGAAATAGACAATAAATAATATAATAATAGTAGAGGACTTTAATACTGACTTTCAACAATACATAGATCACCCAGAGGAAAAAAAAACTGCAAGGAAATGAGACACTTGAACTATACCTTAAACCAAATGGACTCAATGTATAGGTACAGAACATTCTATGAAACAGAAGAAGAATACACACTTTCCTCAAGTGCACATTAAATATTCTCCAGGATAAATCATATGTTAAGTCATAAAACAAACCTAAGCAAATGTAAGAAGATTGAAATCATGCCATGTATCTTTTACAACCACAAAGGTATGAAAGCAGAAATCAATAAAACAAGGAAAGCTGGGAAATTCACAAATGCTTAGAAATTAAACACACTCCTGAACAATCAATGGGTCAAAGAAGAAATAAAAAGAGAAATCAAGACATATTTTGAAACAACTGAAAATGGAAATAAAACAAACCTAAGCTTGTGGCATGTAGCAGGCAATTCTAAGAGGGAAGTTTATAGCAATAAATGCCTATATTAAGAAAATAGAAAGACTACAAATTACCATTCTAACTTTATACCTCAAGGAACTAGAAAAAGAAGAATGAACAAAACCTGAAGTTAGCATAGGGAAGAAAATAACAAAAATAAGAGCAGAAGTAATAGAAATAGATACAAAAAAATAATAATACAGAAGATCAATGAAACTAAAGGCTATTTTTTGACAAGGTAATCAAAACTGATTAACTTTTGTCTAGAATTAGCTATGAAGAAAGAGGAAGAAGACTTGAATAATAAAATCATAAATGAACAAAGAGTTGTTACATCTGACACCACAAAAATACAAAAGATCATAAGATCTTGCTATGAAGAATTGTATGCTAAAAATTGAATAATTTAGAATAAATCAATAAATTTCTAGAAACACACTGTCTACCAATACTGAATAATGAAGATAGAAAATTTGAACAAAACAATTATTAGTAAGGAGATTGGACCAGTAATCAAAAATCTCCCAAGAAAGAAAAGCTCAAGACCAAATGGATGGCTTCATTGGTAAAATCTGCCAAACATTTAAAGAAGAATTAATACAATCTTTCTCAAATTCTTCCCAAAAACTGAAGAGGAGAGAACATTTCCGAATTTTATGAGACCAGCGTCATCCTAATATTAAAACCAGACAGGGACACTACAAGAAAAGAAAACTACAGGCCAACATCTTTGATGAAAATAGAAAAAAATTCTCAACAAAATACTTGCATACCAAATTCAACACCGTATTAGAAAAATCATATACCATAACCAAAAGGAGCTTATTCCTGAAATGAAACTAATTGAATAACACACAAATTAATGGAAAAATATCCAGCATTCATGGATAGAGAGAATTAAATTGTAAAAACATCTATAGTACCTAAAGTCGTCTATAGATTCTTTGCAATCCTTATAAAAATTCCAATGGCATTTTTCACAGAAATAGGAAAAACAATCCCAAAATTTGTATGAAACCACTAAAGAGCCTAAATATAGATAGCTAAAGCAATCCAAAGAACAAGACATCAGACTTCCTGATTTCAAACCTTATCACAAAGCTATAGTAATCAAAACAGTATTCTACTGGCATAAAAACAAACTTACAGAAGAACAGAATCAAGAACCCATAAATAAACTCACACTCTAATTGTTAACTAATATTTGACAAGGGAACCCAATAAAATTCAATGAGGAAAGGATAATCTCTTTCATTAATCATGTTGGGGAAACTAGATAATCAACAGGAAAAAAATCAAAGACTCCTAACTTATACCACTCACAAAAAAATAATTCAAAATGGATTAAAGATTGGAATTAAGACCTGAAACAAAACTCCTAGAAGAAAGCATAGGGAAAAAACTTCTTGATATGGCCTTGGCAATGTTTTTTTTAGATATGACTCCAAAAGTGCAAGGAACAAAAGCAAAAATAAGTCAGATTACATCAAACTAAAAAGCTTCCACACAGGGTGGAGGTTCCTCAGAAAATTAAAAATAGACCTACCCTATGACCCAGCAATAGCACTGCTAGGAATTTATCCAAGGGATACAGGAGTACTGATGTACAGGGGCACTTGTACCCCAATGTTTATAGCAGCACTCTCAACAATAGCCAAATTATGGAAAGAGCCTAAATGTCCATCAATTGATGAATGGATAAAGAAATTGTGGTTTATATACACAATGGAGTACTACATGGCAATGAGAAAGAATGAAATATGGCCCTTTGTAGCAACATGGATGGAACTGGAGAGTGTGATGCTAAGTGAAATAAGCCATACAGAGAAAGACAGATACCATATGTTTTCACTCTTATGTGGATCCTGAGAAACTTAACAGAAACCCATGGAGGTGGGGAAGGAAAAAAAAAAAAAAAGAGGTTAGAGTGGGAGAGAGCCAAAGCATAAGAGACTGTTAAAAACTGAGAACAAACTGAGGGTTGATGGGGGGTGGGAGGGAGGGGAGGGTGGGTGATGGGTATTTAGGAGGGCACCTTTTGGGATGAGCACTGGGTGTTGTATGGAAACCAATTTGACAATAAATTTCATATATTGAAAAAAAAATAAAAAAATAAAGTTAAATTTAAAAACAAACAAACAAAAAAGCTTCCACACAGGAAAAGAAACAATCAACAAAATGAAAAGGCAATCTATGTTATGGGATAAAATAGTTAAAAATCATCTATCTGATAAGGGGTTAATATACACAATACATAAAGAATTCATACAACTTAATAGAAAAACAAAAACAAAAACAAATCTGATTAAAAAGTGGGCACAGGACTGAATATATATATTTTTTTCAAAGAGAACATACAAATTGCTAAAAGTACATGAAAGATGTTTCACATCACTAATAATCAGATAAATGCAAATCAAAATCACAAGGAGATATCATCTCACATCTGTTGGAATGGCTATCACCAAAAAGATAAGAGATAACAAGTGTTAGTGAAGTTATGGAGAAAAGGGATCCCTGTGCACTGTAGCTGGGAGTTTAAATTGGTACATTCACTATGGAAAACATTATGGAAGTCCCTCAAAAAGATGAAAATAGAACTACCAAATAATCCAGCAATCTCATGTCTGGGTATGTATTTGGAAGAAATGAAATCACTATCTTGTAGCACAAGCAAACTAAAATAACTGTTTTGATTGTGCTGATGCTTTCACAGACTCATAAATGTGTGAACACTTTCCAAGTTGTACACTTTACATACCCCAGTTTCTCTTATATCAATTAAACCTTAATGAAGATGTTAAAAAATATAATTTTCCATATTTTTGTTGCATGAACATTTGAATTTTCTAAAAACCCTCCTGTGAGAATAAACTATTACCAGAGATATTTAGCAACTGCAGGTTAGAAGTCAAGAGAAGAATGTAGAATAGGGGCAGGAAGTAGATCAGAAACATGTTGTCTTGTGTGAAATGAAGTTGTTACAAAACCAGATTCTACAATTTATATTATGATCTGACTAAACAGCCTGAGCTGTTGTCTCTTGGGCACTAAAAGCCAGTGGTTCTTAAGATATTTCTGTTAATGATGAAAAGAAAGTAGCTTTGTACATTGGTGTACTTTTCAGCCCCTTGAATCCCAACCCAATAGAAAAGAATAATAAACATCTGAAAAATTACATTATAGAAATGGGGGAAATGACAGTAGAGTGGAAAAGTGGGTTGATGCCCTACATCAAGACCATTTCTTTTTTTTAATTTTTTTTAATGTTTATTTATTTTTGAGAGAGAGAGAGCAGGGGAGGGGCAGAGAAAGAGGGAGACACAGAATCCGAAGCAGACTCCAGGCTCTGAGCTGTCAGCAAAGATCTGGACACAGGGCTTGAACCCATGAACTGTGAGATCATGCCCCGATCTGAAGTTGAATGCTCAACCTACTGAGCCACTCAGGCACCCCAAGGCCATTTCTTAGTGAACCTTCCTAAGGAAAAGGGTATATTATCCTTATCTTAAAGTCCCCCACCTTTTTATAGTTCCTGATGTAGAAGGACACAGCAAAGAGTATATACAGGGCCCTGACTTGGAATTCCCACTTGGGTGTCCTTGACTAAATTACTCTGCCTCAGTTATTAATTATTGTATACATGAAAAGAGGAGGCTGCACTAGATGATCTCCCCTGTAATTATCTAATTGTCAATAATCCATTGGTGGAATGAGTTAGACTCGGAGGTGCTGTAACAAGCCCATACCTGGTGCTTGAAAGCTTCATTAATAAGTGCTCAACATAGCCCTGCCTTCCTTCTTCACGCTTCGCTCTAGTTTACTAAGACAGCTTATGCTGTGCAATCATCTTGTTACTTACATTCTCAAATGCAGGACAGTTTTGGAAAGGAAAATCAAACTGGATTAGTTTTATGTCCAGTGTACTTAATGACACTCTTCCATTTTAATCATTATAAGTTACAATACAACAAAATTAAAATGATTCTCATATTGGAGTTGTTCATTCCTGTGACATAATAGATTATTCCAGTCTTCTTTGAATATCTGGATTTTTTTGAGTAAAATAAAGGGCATTTCCAGAACATTAACAGTGCTGGTTTCAAGATACACTAGTTGCAAAGCTGAGGAGATCAATCTGAAAACTGGTTTTCAGAGGGAGAATCTTGGTTTCCTTTCCTGACCCCACCATAAGAATGTTTCACTCTGAGAGTTCAAACCAATTTCCTAGCATTCCGCACCCAATAGTTTCAAGGACAGTGATGAAGCTCAGGAAGATTCCAAATAAGGATGATGGGTCAAATTCTTGAAAAGCACTTAAAAAAAAAGTGGAGTGGGTTATCCCAAATAGGAGTGCATGAGATGTGAATTTTTAAAGTTTGTTTGCTTGTTTATTTAGAGAGTGAGCACACAGGTTGGGGAGGGGTGGAGAGAGAGAGAGAACGAGAGAGAATCCCAAGCAGGCTCCACACTGTCAGTGCTGACTCTAACTCACAAACTGTGAGATCATGACCTGAGCTGAAATCAAGAGTCTGAAACTCAACCAACTGAGCCACCCAGGCACCCCTATCCATTTTTTGAGTGGAATGGGATATCCATTCCATGCACAGCAGGTGTGTGCTGATGGAAAGGAGGAGTCAGCCATTGCCCCTCCCACTTTGCCTTTTCAGCCTGGCAACAGTGAACTGGAGGAGGCCTCTTTCCAGAGATCACAAATGTAAACAGGCTGCTTGCCTGATGCAAGAAATGTTTAACAATGCAGCACTGCTGCCACTGACTGTACCCCTGTCATAATGCTGGCCTTTTCTTCTGGATATTATCAGGCTCAGTCTATTGTTCATGTACCAAACCTTTTGACATCTATTGTTATAAATGACCCTGCATTTTTGACGCTATTCATCATTTTCATAAATGGAACAACTTTTCTTCTTACAGCAGATATTCCTTTCCTGTTCTTAGAATGGGAGATGGACAGTTCTAATAAATGCAGATACGTGGTATAGCCATATGCCATTAAGAGACTCAACTTTTAAAATTGGATGAGAGGAGACATTGAAAGATCAATTGCCATCAGAAAATTCACTTCTAGATAGACTGCCAAACACAAGTGTTATAGCACTTGTATCAATAGTAGCCAGAATATGAACAAATTCAAGTGACATTTCAATTCTTAACTTTCCCATGAGGAAGGTTTATGTGCATGCATGCACACATGAGCTTGTGTGTGTGTGTGTGTGTGTGTGTGTGTGTGTGTGTGTTTGGATGGGAAGGACTGATTAACGTGTGAATACTCTGTGTAAATACTCTGAGAGTAGTCACTCAAGAGTATTTATCTACTCATTAAATTGTCTCAACTTGTCTGAAGTGGTGCTTTTTTCTGCAGTGTATATGTAACTAAACAGTGTAGCATATGGCCTGCTGACTTCAGAACCATTGTGTTACACAATTCTAGTGGGCAAAGTTACATTATATTTTGCATGAATTGTGCCTCCTGCAGTTGTAGCTCTGGCTATCTTGATTCCTGCAGCCAATTTGATGCTCTGTTTTTTTGAAAGCAGTCCTCCTTATACAAACACCTGTATAATGGCTTCTGTGTCTTACTGGAAGCATCTCCAATGTCTGCTTCACTGGCTATGTTTTTAGCTACAAGTGTGCCTGAGCAGTGATCAGCTATCCCCCAAGGTCTACTATTGTGCATTGTTGTCTTCTGAAACAGAGTATTGGTCCATCCATTCTGCTTCCAATTAGCATCTGTTTTGTTTTTTTGCCCCCTGGTAACACTGAAGTGGGAAGGAAACTTTGCAATTCAATCAATCCTATTATTAACTATGAGAGGATAAACTCTCCAGTCTCAATTTTTCCCTCTGCACAATGGAAATAATAACAATGACCTCCTAAAATTATGAGATTAAGTAAAATGCTATGATGGCTTTGTGTCAACTTGACTAAACTACTTTTCTTAGAATTTCCTTCCTTGTCTGTTTCTGGATAGAGTGGACTGTAAGAGAGATTCCTGAGTGAGCTTTGGAGGGTGGAAGGGAAGTAGCATAATTTAAACCATTTTAAACTCAAAGATATTGTTGGTTACTTGCTACCTCATTGGCTAGCTCTGGAACTGTTCCCTTTCCCCTGTGTCCTCCTTTACTCTCTCAGATTCTTGATCCAGGTCATATGTTTAGTGATTAAGAGCCCAAGCTTCTGGAGGACACCCTTATTATCAAGATCAGAGGCAACAGCAACTAACAATTTGCAGTCTATTTTCATGGGCACTAGCTTGTGCTTGTGCCTTCCAGCTTGTCTATACTTTCTTTCACTTCACATCTATCTTCTCTCCACTTTATTTCCTGTGGACTTCAATTTTAGCATCAGATCTGAAAAACAACAGCTTTACAGGGACTGCTTAATCAACTCCTACAGCTATATAACTCAAATTGCTGTAAAAATTTTTTTTTAAATAAACACACACACAGAGTTATACCTTTTAGTAATTTTGTTTATCTGATTAAAACTTAGCTGACGCAGACACAATATATAAAATGTAAGGATCCAAGATTATGGAAGCCACTCAATAATAGGTAGATGGATAGATGGCTAGCTGGCTGGCTGGCTGGATGACACCAACTTACTGGCCTGGATTAGGATGGAAGAAGTGAGATAGAGAGGAATGCACTTTTATTGAGTGCCTACTATAGGCCAGAAACTATGCTATATTCTGAAGATAAAGTTATGTAAAAGTCAGACCAGGTCTTTGTTTTTATAACAACTGCAATTCAGTCTCTTTATTTATCTTTGTTGATATCTTGCCAGAATTCCTAATGATGATCGTTTAAAGGCTATGTGGCATATAGGTAATGTTGAGATTATTAAAGAAGGCAAATGAAATATGCATAGCTGTCTTTTCTTTTCCTATACCTACACATCATATCTCTCCACAGTATATGATCAGTAAGTGTTTAATAAATAAGGAAATCTATGGCAGGTCCAATTCTCACAGGCACCAAAGGAGAGTGAGTATTCATTCCTTTAGAGGATATTGGGTGCTAGTGAGGAGCACACTAGCCATACTAACCAAATTTTCTATGCCTTTGTTATTAATCTCTTCCACAAGGAGAATTTTGACCAAATAGGAAACTCTAGTTAAAGGTCTGGCTGTTTTTTGTTGACATAATCTTTGAGTAGTTAGGCCCTTTCCTTGCTATAAGCTGGTTTGTAATCTTAGGCTCTTTAAAATTGTCATCTCTTTAGAGAATGACATTGACTAGCAACATTTTTGTAATATATTGTATGTCCTTAATGTATTGGATATCCAGAGGAAAATACATATTGTAATTAAGGCTATGGTGAAGTTACTGCTTACCAGGGGTTATGCTAAAATATATAGCAAAACTATGGCATGGAACATATAGCAAAACTATAACAAGTAATAAAAGCTGTCTGGAGTCCTGAGAGTCCCTGCTTTGCCATGATTTAATCCTTTAAGTTCTGGGTTACAGGCAGGTTCAAGAGATCCTGAGGAAAACTCAGGTTTGTTGAAGATTTAGATTGATCCTGGGGGAAGATCCGGGAACTCAAAATGGAAGTATGTTACTATTACTAACTGATACAAATGAACTAATGCCCACCAGCTAAACTGGTGTTTGTTTGGTTTTATTCACCCCAGGTATGTAATTCTTGCTGCTGCCAGAATGTTTTCATAAAGCTCATATTTATAGCAGTAACACAATGATTTCATAACTTAGGACTTTACAATACCACTCAGAGATTTCACTGATCCCACACCTTGCAATGCTATAAATTAAATATAATAGAATTCTAGCTTAATGTAGGCATCTTGTTGAGAAAATTGTCTATATTTCAGTCTAAATTTCTTCTCTTTGGGTTTGGATTCCATTGCTATTTTTCTGGATCTCATTGTTGCACACCGGTGTGCTCCAGGGTATCATATGCTTGGTTCTCTTGTGTCTCTCTGTCTCTCTGTCTGTTTCTTTCTCCTCACTTTCTACCTCATGTAACTCTTGGAATTTTTCAGCTTAAACCTCCTGATAGAAACAGTTGTTTGACTGATTTGTGAAGTGTCACCCTGTACAAGCACAATTTGGTACTGAGCAGAGATTACAAGGGGCCCATATGCAGGTCTCTGGAGTTCGTTCTGTCTCTCCTTCCTCTTCAGTACTGTGCCCCTCAAATTCCAACCCCTGGCTTTCACTACCTCTGATTTATTCTCAATTTGGTGAGATGGTTATACTCTGCCTTTTCTTTTGAACCAGGCATAACTATATGGTATTACTCCATATTGCCGCCTTCTTAATCTGGGTGCTCCCCATGGGTGCGCACACATCCTTCTCAACATGCTATGGCAAAGGATGGTGTAATTTAAACTCCCTTTAGGGGAAAGAATCACTTCCTAATTAAAGTTCAAATTGAAAACTGCTTCCCTACTTTGGGAAGAAATATGAGTGCTGCGATACTTTGACTTCCTGTGGGTAAATATCACTAGACAGTCTCCTCTTTCCTGGTTGCAACAACCCAGAGTGTGGGTGCTCATTCTTTAACATTTCCATGCCCTGTGTCATGTAAGCTAATGTCTTTTCATGTGTGCTTTTTTAGTGCATAGGGTTCAACATGGAAACCCTTCTATCTGAAGAGATTGGTCTTTGGAGGCCCCTTGCCTTGCCCTAGGAAGGACAGTATGGATAATATTAATGACTCACATTTGTGTATTACTTCACAGGTTCTAAAGGCTTTCACATCATTATTTCACTGCATCCTCATAAGTAGTCTCTGTTGTAGGCAAGGCAAGAAACATTTTCCAGATTGACCAAAGAGGAAATAACAGTGAAGGACTCCAAAATTCTGATTCAAGTGGTTTCACAACTTTATTCTGACTCTCTTTGGGGTCATTGATCATGAGTGCAGCTTAAATGATAAGTGCTTAATATGGTTGTAAATTAATATAAAATAATAGAAATCCCAATTTTGCTGCTTTAAGTGTTTTAATTTCTAAAGAAGTAGCCTAAGCTAATTCAAAAGTATATTGCAAATGCATTTTATTCTTCATGATTCAGTTAACCATGCCTGTGGGGAGCTAGGCTTTTCTTGTTGTGAGGCCATAAATCAAGCGCCACCAGGTGGCAGCTTCAACAAATTGCCAGTATAGCCTCTGGATGGAAATAAATAACTCCAGTGTGCCAACCTTAAAAGCCTTGTTAGTTATAACACATGACCAAAATGGCCAGCATTGCTGTAAATGTAAAAGAATAAGGAATGAGGTGGGTATTTTTAAGGAAACTATGGGTAAAATGATGTAGGAGATACCACAGTACTCCTTACCCAGATTTCATACTTATTCTTTCTAAGTTATTCTCTAACTTCCTAAATTTAAGACAGTGACTCTTTAGGAAAGACACTTAATAAACCAATTATTTCAAAAGATTTACTAGGTATTCACCACATGCCAACCTCCATGCTATATCATGGATATACGAACTGAAATAGCAGACTTTGGGGAGATGGTCAGCAGTGAAGAGAGGAAAACTCACTCTTACCCTGTTGTGAGATTTTCCATTTAAAGGTGATGGACCTGTGTGTGAAGGGGAATGTCTTAAGATGGATGTAATCCCTGGTGTCTGTGGACAAGGACATCGAGTCTGTCAATTCCATGTTTACAAAAGGAGAACTTTGCTCTGGTGGCTGGGAGAGGGTGCTGGCTAAAAGATGAACAATCTATCAGAGTTCATGGAAGAGAAATGCACCAATAGCAGGGGACAATAAATCTGATGATGGAAGATTCTGGTATAATAATAATAATAATAACATTAATATTAGCTACCAATGATGGTATGTCTAATATGAACCAAATTTGTGTCATTTATAATCACATACACACCAGGTAGCCATTAATATGCAGTTTACAAATAGTAACACTGAAGCTCTTAGAGGCTATTCTCCCTGGGTCACAGACCTACTGATTTTGAGCCCATGTGTGTCTGACCCAAAGTTTCTACATTGACCCTCAGCCAATAATATTAAGTAATATTGAGTGACTATGTGCCTGCTCAGTGATAGTTTTGTTGATGCTGAGCATATTACAGGCATTTTCCTTTTTTTTTTTTTATTGAAAGTATCTTCTGATGCACTCAAATCAGTGTGCCTAGAAGTAGGCAGTTAATGTAAACCTGCAGAGCTGTCTAGAGTAGAGAATGCTCTCCCTTATGAGTGAGGGGCTTTTGCCAAAAACAAGTGGGCAATTCCCATAAAGCAACTTTGGTTGTTTGTGTCAAAAGCACTGATATAGAAGAATTAAGTGAATAAATGTTAGTTTGCAGTAAAATGGGGTAAAAAGAAGAGGTGAAGGGCAGGAGATAGTAGTAAGAGAACAATGGTTATTTCATTATTTATATCTTCTCTGTGGCCTTCCTTTTGCTGTCTGACTGGAACTGGTCCTGAATAAGTAGCTTCAAGCGTCGGTTGGTATCTTGTCTTGCTCAGTAAGTATGTTCAATGGGCAGGGGAAAATGATTATTTTCCATTGCACTGTTATTAGAAATTGAAGTCCCCATATAACAGAAGCAATTTTTCGGTTCTGTTGAGCTGCAGTTTGCTACCTTGTGAAAAATAAAGGCTGTGCAAAATATAAACCCTGAATATGACAATTTCAAGCTTTAAACCTTCAAGGAAAAATTCACAATTTTTCTATTTGAGAATATTATACATATATATATGTATATATATATACACACACATATATATATAATATTGTAAGAATATATGCATATATGGTGGAATTAAGGGAAATTAAGGAATGAAGAAAATGGGAAATTAATGAAATCTAATTTCCTAATTTATTTATTCTGCTTGGGGGTATACACACATACATACACATACAGTCACAGATTTTGTTCATTTCAGGACAATGAAAAGTGGCTGGTTCAGTTCAATTTACAGAAAGGTTAGAAAAACCTCTTTAGACCCCTATCATTCTTACCCATCTGCTGCTCTCTCCCAGACCTTGCCTTATTCATTCATGGCATAGCAATGATGCTCTGGAAGGTGCCAAGCCTCAGGGGCTTGGGAAAGCACAGCACCAGCTCAGGCCTCGTATCTCAAGTTAAGGTTAGTATTTGTGCATAGGCTCATTTTATTTAGGCCTCAGCCCTCTAGGCCTGTACTCATTTGTGTGCCAAATGATAGCAATTCCCTTCAAGCAGAATTTAACCTGAAGCAATTGTATTCTTGCAAAGGTCTAAGTTAGTACAGGGAAGGTGGCCTAGGGAATGAATGGCAAAGGAAGGGATTGATGTCCACCTGACCTGTAAGTGAGTCATGTCTAATTTATGTTTTCATTATTACTTATATTACAACAAATTTTTACTTTTAGAGGATATGGCAATAAGTTAGGCACACTCTCTATCTTCAAGGCATTGCAGTCTAATAGGGGTGATGGACTTGTACAAAACCACTTAGGTATCATAAGATGAGTACTGTATGTGGGAATAAGCAAAAACATGTAAAGTGTATAGGGAAGGAACCATCCATCCATCTTCTTTTGCCAAAACATTTGACATGCATTTACATGAGGATTTCCTCTCTCTCCCCATGTACAGTTTACCAAATCCTGTCATTCTTAACTTTTTACTGTCTCACAAACTCACTTTTACTTCCATTCCCAGAACAGTATGTTATTTTAGGAAGACCCTCTCCCACCTACATATCTGCAGCAGGCTCCTTACATCGCTCCCTTCCTCACATTGCCTGCCACATATCTTTCTCTGCATTTAATCCTCCAGTGCTTCTTCACTGACTTCAGGAAGATGTCCAAGGAACATCTTTGGTGTGATTTTAATCACACCGATGGTTTTTGAGCACCTACTACGTTCCAAAGTTCTCTGTAGTGCTAGCAATGGTTGTGGCATCTGGCTAAGATGTTTACCAAATAAAGTTCAAATAAAGCTGTCAAATACATTCAGAACCCTAGGTTTGTTGGGAGAATAAAATGAGGTACCTGTGACAATGCTCTAAACATGAAAGTACACAGGTAAGGGCTTGCCAAAGCATATCTCAGGATGTTAGAGAGTTTTATGGCAGTGTTGCCTCCTTGGTATAGGAAAGGGGAATCTAATACCTTTAAAATACCTTATGTTTCTAGTAGTTCCTCTTAAGACAGCTTACTGTATTGATTAGGAAGATCTGGCTTTAATTGATAGAGTTGCCATTTATTAGCCCTACAACCTTGAGCAAGTCCTTCAAACTACCTAAGCCTGAGTTTCTTCATCTGTAAAACTAAGGTTATTATAATATCCACAGTTTGTTGTGAAGATTAAATGAAAAGATGTAGGGAGCATGTACATGCTCAGTGCCTGGCATGTAATAAATGCTCAATAAATGCCAACTATTTTTATTTCCCTTTGTGAAACCAGGCATTTCATGGGGCCAATGCACAGTTAAGAGTGTGAAATCATATGAATTCACTGTGCTTATTTTCATCTATAGTTCTTTGGCTGTTTTCCTTCCCTTTTCTCTCTAGTGTTCTCTAATTCCAAAACCCTTCATTTCTGCTAAAAATATGTTAAGGTTTTAAGTACTGAGACTGAAGAGGAGGGAACTCATTCCAGAGACAGAAAAAAAAAGCCCATTTGTGAAAATCAAATCTGTCCAGAGCAAGTCTGCCAAGCAGAGAACAGTTAGCTGAGCAGTTCTCACGCAGTCTGGGCCCAGGTGTGGGCTGACAAAAGCAGCCCCGCTGTGTGAATGAATGCGACAAGGCAAAAGTTCACAACTTGTAAAGTGCGAGCCCCTTTCTCATGGAAGGCACATGAAAAATGCTAACTTCTTGGACAGAGAAAACATGCTATTTGGTTTGAAATATATATGTATATATGAATATATTTCTCCCTCTTGGGTCTTATCAAGAAGACCATATTTTTTAAAAAGGCTTAACTTCTTTTCTGTCCAAATTGGGGTTGTGTCTAAGTTAATGGAACTCTGGGGAAAGATGTATGACTGATCCCATTTTGAACGTGCTCTCCAGAGACTCTTTGGGGAAACTCCTACCTGATGACAGAACGAAACAAATCTGAGATCAGTCAAGCAAAAGGAAACATATTTTATTTACAAAATTACTAATAAATCCTTCCTACTGCATTTTAAGTTCACTCTCTAGAAGTAGCCATTATGAGATCACATAAGGAGAGTGTATATATGGCGTCACTGATCAAGCCTGTCTAGGAGACACACCTAAGCAGTATGTCTGGGGAAAAGCACAGCCTAAATGAACCCAGAGGATTCTCAACTCAATGTGATGCCATGGCTTTTCTGTCTTCATCAGCTGTTTTTATTTCTTTACTCAGTTAAAAGAAATACATTGCCTAAATATTACAAAGCAAATACCTCATGGGTATATTAATTTTCTTCCTTCTTTTCTCTTACCCTTGTCTTTTTTTGCCCATCCTTCTGTTGCTTCTTGTCTTTTTCAATGGCTTTTTTTCTTTTCTAGCTCTTTTCATACATTCTTTTCTTTTCAACCAGTTTTATTTTTCTCTGACTGTATTTATCCATTTTTTTTCTTCCCTACCTTTTTATTTCTTTCTTACCCCACTTGTAGGAATTCATTTAGGGAGGAGGAGATTTATTCTTTGAAGATTAAACAAGATGGCCATTTTCCAGGCTGTATCATTCCAGTATCAGAGAATGTTAGGCCCTTCTGCTGTTTAAGAATAGAGGCCATAGTTTTAGGGTGATTTTGATAAAAATTACATCTTGTTTTCTTGTTCATTTTGCTTCTTGTCCATAAAGTCTTTCTGTTTACTTTTATGTTTATATACTGTGAGGCTACCAGTGTTCATATTCAATGTGTGTACATTGCAGCAGACTTTCAGATCTGAGCTCATTAGTGTTGTTAAGGCCATGGTACCTGAGAAACAGGGGATAACTGATAATACAGTTCAGTTCCATAAACTGGCTCCTGTATGCCAAGTACTGTATACTCAGAGACAAAGAAGCAGCAGACTTTGCCTCTTAGGAGCTCCCAGTGTATTGCAGACAAGTTTGATGCAAAGAGCTAAGTGCTAAACCACTGGTATAAACAAAGTACTACCCAAACATAAAGGAAGGAGATTTCTTTTTCCCTTTCTTTCTTTCTTTCTTTCTTTCTTTCTTTCCTTCTTTCTTTCTATCAGGAATGAGTGTTATGGAAGACGAAGGGATTTAAACAATAAACAGGATTTCTAAATGTGATGGGAAGGGCACTTATGTAGAGGGAGCAGCCTGTACAAAGGAACAAAATCATAAAATACATAGTGAATTTCTGACATTAATTAGTAGACCATTGTGAAAAGGGTAAGTGCTGATAGGAGATAAGATATTTTGCTGTAATGATTGTGAAGGTTTCAGGTGATAAAATTTAGACTTTGTTATAGGCAATATGTTCTGGGACAATTCTGGTGAAATCCCTACAGAGGGGTCTGAATCATTTATCACCCCATGTTATAACAATTTCCCTCCTTATAGTAATGGGGACTAGTATTATATTTTGACTATTTTTTCTAAGTGATATTTGTCAAACTGTTTTGTGTTTGTTCATGCAGGATAACCTGCATTTTTTGCTCCAGGGAGAATAAGAACATCTGCAAATCCTCTTCTCTTAGGAGATTTTAGTCCTTGCTAAAGACTGAAAAGACTTAGCCCCAGGGACTAGTTCTGGTCATAAACTTTATGTTATTCAATATTTGATCTATGCTAGACTGCATGTGTTCAGGGGGAATGTGGACACGAATTTTCAGCAAAAGGCTGAAAGCAATTTGGGGAATATCTCATTATACACCAGACATTGCATTTAATAAGAAAAAAAGGTTTGATTAAATCTGTTGACTGGTTACTATTCCTTAATGTTCTGGTATTACCATTTCATTACAATGAAAAGAATCACAATTTGGGTTTAGTCCAAAGAGTAGGCTCTTTCCAGTTTGGGCAAGATTGACAAAACCATTCTTGGCCATTGAATTAGAAGGAGGCTTAGAGGAGGAGCTGGCCAAAGATAGGAGGCTTAGTAAGTTGCAGGGGCTGTGTGTTGGGTGAAGGGTGTAAAGCAGTAATAGGGGGTTTCAAAAACTTTTTATGGGGTCAAATTGATAAATTAAGTATTCTTTGGAAGTGGAGGATGAAGAAGAAAGAAGACTCAGAGAAGATTCAGAGGGTTGTAGATTTTGCGAATAAGCCAATACTGTTATTGAATAGGTTAGAGAACTCAAGAGGGTGAGGAACTCAACAGTTGAAAGAGAAAACTCCATCTGATTTGGGGCATGTCAGGAATAGGGGACCTGGGGTGTAGCTCAACAGAGATGTTTAACAGACAAATGGAAATTTGCATCTTGCACTCAGAAGACAGGTTGGGCACGGAGCAGTTAGTATACAGATAATAAAATGGATAATAATATATAGGGAATGGAGTTCTTGAATCAAGCCTTGAATCTGTAATTAAGTGGTTGAAATTAGACAGGCTGGTATTGACCTTTCTAGACTTCAGTGCCTTTTTCTGAGGTCTCCAGGTTCCCTTCCGCAAACTGTTGAACAGTGCAAAGCAGTGCTGGCAGATGAAATTCTCTCCTGGCTTTGTATCCTGCCTCATGATTTGTGTGATGGGCTGAAGGAGGACAGAGACTGCGGAACCCAGATGAGGTTTGTAGGTTGATTTCTTTGTCACACCTCTGATGAATCTTCCTGTTTAGAAAACTGCTTATCACACTGGAAAATTACAGTCTTCAGTTCTAAAAACTCTCATTTATTTCAAAAAAAGAAAGAAAGAAAATGCTGGCACTAAAAAAAAAATCATCATCCACAAAACAATGTACTTGAAAAGCTACAGTTCATATTTATAAAAAAAATAGTGCCAGTTCCTTTGGCTCAACATAAGTATGTGAGGATTGTGAGGTTGCTAAAGTGTTTGACCTAGTGGAGTTATAAAAAACAAAAACAGAAACAAAAAACAATACAAAACAGTGAATTCCTTTTCAACACCTGGCCTGTCAATCTCCAGTTCCCCAAGGAGAGCTGTATTTTCCACTGGAAACAAACCTCTGCAGTTGGTTGGTGTGGATTAAGTGTTTGATTGATGCCTCTGCTCTGCACTCTCAGCTGCAGAGGAGATCGGATGGGCCCAAACCAGACCTCACTTGATGCTGGACAAAGCTCATGAATCATTAGAGAGGCAACTTCTGCCACTTATTAGTCAAATGGTGGGGGAAGTGCTGTAGGACTGTGTGCCTCTAGGGAAGAAATACTGAGAAGGTCTTAAAACAATTTACACGTGAAAGAAGAAACAGGTAAGAGGGAGGGAAAATGCTATTTAAAATTCAACTTCTATTTATTCTATTTATTTATTTATTTATTTATTTTTATTAAAAAAATTTTTAATGTTTATTTATTTTGGAGACAGAGACAGACTGTGAGCGGGGGAGGGGCAGAGAAAGAAGGAGACCCACAGTCTGAAACAGGCTCCAGGCTCTGAGCTGTCAGCTCAGAACCCGATGCAGGGCTGGAACCCAGGAACCACAAGTTCATGACCTGAGCCGAAGTTGGATGCTCAACCAACTGAGCCACCCAGGCGCCCCTCAACTTCTATTTAAAGACAATGAATCTTGTCCATCCTTTTGCTGCTAAAAGAATAGATTATCTATCTACTTTGGAAGGTTTGATATCTATAAAGATAGACCTAAATGGGCAATTTGTCAATGAATCAGTAGTTCTCAATCTTGAGAATGAGCGTCACCTGGAGTGGTTTATAAGCATGAGAAGGCTCAAGTCTTGCTCAAAGATGTTGACATCCCGAGTTTATATGTCTGGGTGGAGCTGGAGTGGTTTTACTCAGGCAACTAGAACGGGGATATTCCAAGCTTATTTGGAATGAGGATTTCTTGGGAGTGCTTGTTAAGAAAGGAGATTCCTGCACCATATGAACACTTTGATTTAGTAAAGGGGATTTGCAGGGATTCATATTTTAAATAAGCATCTAGGTCATTCTGAGGCAGATGATTCAGGAATGACACTTGACTAACACTGTGATTATGAATTTTGTTCAGAGTTAGGGATATCCTAGGATGGAGAAGAGGAATGAGGAGCAAGCTAGATGGTAAGAAGTGGGTTTCAACATGGGGTAGGGTAATAAGTGATTTATTATCCTTTTAGTAAATGAACAATTTATGAACAATAAACCATTTTAGATGAGAGGTATCTGAAAAAAGTACTACTAATAAAAGTAATTATAGCTAACATTTCTTGCATGTTTGAGAGAGCATCAAGCACTGTTGAATACATTTTGCATACATTAACTCATGTAACCCTTATAAACATCTTATGAGCATAAGGTAGGTACACTTACTTATCTCCATTTTACAGATGAGGAATTTTAGATACAGAGAGGTTAAATATTTGCCCAAACTCAAAAATGGCTGTGTCTTTGTCTGAATGAAGCCAGAATAAAGAACCTAGGAAACCTGGCTCCAGAGCCTATGCTGGAGTGTGTGATGGTTCATTTTATGTGTCAACTTGGTTAGGCCATGGTACCAAGATACTCGGTCAACAGCTAGTCTGGATGTTGCTGAGAAGGTACTTTTAAGATGACATTAACATTTAAATCAGTAGACTGTCCTCCAACAGATTATTCTCCATAATGTGGGTGGATCTCATCCAACGATCCAATCAGTTGAAGGTCTTAAGAGAAAAAGACCCATCTCTCCTGAGGAAGCAAAAATTCTGCCAGCAGATTTTGGACTTCCCAGCCTCTATAACTGTATGAGCCAATTAATTAAAATCAATCAATCAATCAATCAATCTCCTCCCTGCCTCCCATGTCTGTCTCTTGTGTCTGGAGAACTCTGACTACTACAGAATGAAAACTTACTTTGATAACCCACAAAATTCAATAAAATTCAATTCTATACAGTACAAGAATTTTGTTAAAGCAGAAAAATCAAAGCTATGGATGACTTTGGGAACACAATAGCCTTGTACTTTCCCATGTTAGGAAATGTAAAGAAATCCTAAGGAGAACATACCTGCCATAAAACATGAAATGGAAGTTTAAGCTAATGTTATTTCTATTTTAATAGGGCAGAGTAATGACATCTAACATCTAATTACACCCAAAGCTGTCACCACCTATAACCCCTTTTTTCTTAATCCAAATTTCTTTTTTATTCATATGTATAAGCCTGTCTTCTGAAGTTGCACTTAATAAAAAATATTCATGTAATTAAAAGTCCAAGTTATTAAGATTTGTACTAATGTTGCCCTTGATATGTATAGAAAAGATTATAAGAAAAAAATCTATGTAGATACAGATATATATATAATAAATATACATATTTATACATATATACATATTTATATATTTATACATATTTATACATATACATATATTACATATATATTATATATATATAGTTGTATTCATCTAGATGTATATGATCAGCTGCAAGGATTACTTGAAAGTCATCCCTTTGAATAACCTCTTTCTGTTACTATTTTATCCTTGTTAACAAATATTACATTTTTTTCCTTGTCATGTCATGGATATCCTTTACCAGGCACACAGCACATTTTCACAAAGTACTTCTTCAAGTCTGACCCTCATCCCTCATCCCCTTACCTGGGAAGAAGCTGTGGTCTTACTGGGGAAAGGAGATCACATGGAAACAAATATTCATGGTAACATGTGATAAAAGTTACAAAAACAATGGAAAGAATCCATGAAAGGCAAAGAAGGTAGTAGCAAGAAGATTTTTTTTTATTTAAAAAAATTTTTTTTACATTTATTTATTTTTGAGAGACAGCGTGAGCAAGGGAGGGGCAGAGAGAGAGAAAGTGAGACACATAATCAGAAGCAGGCTCCAGGCTCTGAGCTGTCAGCACAGAGCCCGATGCGGGGCTTTAACCCATGAACCATGAGATCATGACCTGAGCTGAAGTCAGAAGCTCAACTGACTGAGCCACCCAGGTGCCCCAAGATTTTATAGAAAAAAATGACTCTGTAAACTGCGTTTTGAAAGATGAGCAGCTGTTTTCTAGGTAAAGAAGGAGGGCAAAATGATGGTGGAGGCAGGAATGGGGAGATCATCTTCATTCAAGGAACATTTATGAGTTCAAAATAATAGGACTGGGCAGATTTGGGATGTAGATTGTGAGCAAAAGGGAAGAGTTTAGAATGAAACCCACAGAGAAATATATATTTTTTGTGAGATGTTGATTTTATTTTTTAATTTTTTTTATTAAAAATTTTTTTTAAAACGTTTATTATTGAGAGACGGAGAGAAACAGAGCATAAGCAGGGGAAAGGCTGAGAGATGGAGAGACACAGAATCTGAAGCAGGCTCCAGGCCTTGAGCTGTCAGCACAGAGCTCACCATGGGGCTTGAACTCACAAACCATGAGATCATGACCTGAGCCGAAGCCAGATGCTTAACCAACTGAGCCACCCAGGTGCCCCAGTCAAGTGTTGATTTTAAATACAGGTAACCTTATGTACTTAGGTCAATAGAGAGACCATGTATTTAAGGAGGGGCTTAATTTGGCTATTTCAAGGTCCTTCCAGTTCTAAAATTCCACACCTCTGTAGAACTAAAATCTAATGAAATGAATGAAGTTAAATATTTGAGATGGGCTGGAAAAAATACATGAAAAGAGACAATTTGTTTTCCTTGGCATTAATATTGAAAATCTCCTGACCAAAGGGAAATTCTGGAGGTGGGAAAAAGTTGTATCAATGGTTTCAGTTAAATTAGGAGGAAAGAACACAAGCATTTATTACAGCTTCCTTTCAAAATGACCATAACCAAATAAAAAATAAACCCCACAAAGACAAAGACAGCAGCAAAGGGAAGGATGGTAGAAGGGAGATATCAACAAAGTTTTGGGGATGAGAACCAGATCGGCCAGTGGTACAAGCCAAGTAAAGAAAGCAGAAATTGAAGCTCACAGAGTGAACAGTGAACAAGAAAGAAGCCAGTTTGTGTCCATAGAACTCTGGAAATGTTCAGAAAAACAGTCACTGGAAATCTCTGAAGGCTGGATTGAACAGTAGGGTTGAAAACAGGATTGCTAAAAAGTCTGTAGAAGGAATTGTTGGAACCCTAAATACACTTTTCTGTTCTTGGTAGTGGGGATTTGTATTTTCCTAATAAGATGAAAGGTAGAGGTTTAATTTCATGAGAAACTGACCCAGACAAGCTCTGACCTGAGGATCTCTAAGTACCTGGGGACAAGGGTGAGTCATCTAGAAAGCCAGAGGAATATGTAAGATGTATATAAAAACATCAGTCCTTCTTCTCATCAGCTTCCAGAATGTTGGCATCTAGACTGACTGACCATGTTTCTGCTCCCAACACCACCCCTCAACTTTTGACTTACATGTGCCCACGCAGATTAGAGGACTTCTCTCCAGAGTAACCAATTGGTACAGGGGAAAAGATGTGCAGATAGTGAAAACTATGGAAGTCCCTTGAAGATGATTGCTCACCATCTCAGCATCCTTCAATGAAGGTCCACCAGACATTTGCTAAGTTGTCAGTGTTTCACTCTTAAATATGAACAGGAAGGAACAACTGTCAAACTTTTGAAGAAAACAAGCAACATGAACACCACAAGCTAAAATGTTTACAATAAAGTAAGAAAGGTAGAATACTGAGACAATGTAGGAAACAGAAAAACAAAACAAAACAAAAAATAAATTAATTAATACACTTATAAACTTGAGAAGGTACTTTATTCAAGAAATAAGAAAAAGATATTATTAAAAAGCAACTTTCAAAAAAACCTGCACATAGTGAATCACATGAAAAAATAGAAGTCACCCTTAATATAAAGCCAATTTTGGCAAAAGGACAGAAATCGGAAAGCAAATGTTAAGACAATGGTAAGATCCAATATCTGTTTCATAAATGACCCAGAAGGAGTGACAGAAGAAGATAGAAATAAATATTCATATTCAGAAATATATGACTCATAGGGGTTGTTTGTTGAAAAAGGTTTTCAAGTGGTGTTTATTAAAATAAAAGATGAGGTGAATGGATTAGTAAAATCCAGTATATACAAACAATAGAATATTATTCAATCTTAAAAAAGGAAGGAAATACTGTCATATGCTGCAAATGCATGAAATGTGAAGATGTTATGATAAGTGAAATAAGCCAGTCACAAAAGGATAAAAACTGTGTGACTCTAGCTAATATGATATACCTAGATTAGTCAAATTCATAAAAAGTAGAATGGTGGTTTCCAGGCACTGCCAGTAAGGGGAATGGGAAGTTATTGTTTAATGAATATGGAGTTTTAGTTTGGGAAGAAGAAAAAGTTCTGAAGATGGATGGTGGTGATGGTTGCACAACAACACGAATATACTTACTGCCATTGAAGTGTACACATAAAAAATAGTTAAAATAGTAAATTTTATTTTGCTATGCTATCATAATCAATCAATAATCTATGAAAGAAAAAAAAATATGTGTTATAGGAAAATAATAGTGAGCAACAAATCCAGTAAAGTTGCTACTTAAATTCAAATAACTACTAATTATGAGACTATAAGAGCTTATTGCTACTCTTAAAGAATTTTAAAATGGAAGAGAAATATTTTTTTTAAAGTCTTAACTTTCTTTTGAATTAAAAAAGACTATTAGATCCAAAATCATGGATTCAACAGAAATTCTCCTTTTGCTGAAAGTGGGATATGGAAAAAGCAGGTGGTAGAAATGCCCCAGTGTTGGTAATGGAAAAAGCAGCAGATCAAGAGGATTATTGAGGCTTGGTGAGATCATTGTTGAAGGACCAACCACAGTTCAATTTTACAGAGTTTTGCAAAAAGCTAAAAAGTTGGTCTAATTTTGGCGTCTGACTACCTGATTTGGAGGAATCATTGGATAAAAAGGGAGCAAGGGACAGATCCAGTGTTAATGAAAGAGTAGAATAAAGATATGAAAGGTTGTGGTCAGAGAGGGACATTTCAGATTTTCAGACACATGACACAAAGCAATTATTTTTCGATAATGGAGTCCAAAGTGTTGGTATCCGAAATAGAAAAGGTTTAGTTGTGTTGGAGTTGAGGAAATTAAGGAACCATGAGGAGAAGATGGTAGAAAATGTCACCAACCTTGTCTGTGATGCCACTGATGTGGATAGAAATGTAGAGGCAAGGAGGACTTGCTGAACCAGAGCCCGGAGTCTCAGAAGGCAATTACAACATGTTGGCGGATGCAGTACCTATGGATAAGGTAAGGGAGGGAAGTGGAGATCAAGGACAACATTCATGGGTGTGGGAGAAGTGGCTTTCATTCATCTAGTTTTGTGGAAAGTGCTGAGAATAGAGTATTTCAATGTCACAATTAATTTGGTAGTATCTGGAATCATAAATGCCTATTTCAAAACTGTACACGTAGTACACTAATGTATTTTGTCAAACCATGTGAAATGCCAATACTGTATGGTGATCATAATAGAGCTTTCAAGGACTCCTCAACTTTCTGGTCATCAGAGAAACAAAAAAGGTTTTAGGAATAGTTTACATATTTTTATTATGTCATTTTAGGTAACCGATGAACTCGATTTTTTTTAAATGCAATATGGAAAACATCTTTTTCATATAAGATCATTGCTATGCACAGCGAATAGGATTCAAACAATTAAGACTTTTAACTTGTTTTAGTTCTGTAACCCTGTTAGGTATTCAAATGTAGTCTCAAAAAAAGTTTTAGGAAATTCTGAAAATAGGTTCTTCAGGTGTTCTGTTTCTAGACCCAAATGGAAATATTAGGAAACCAATGTAATGTGAAATATTCCATCTTTTGGTTGTATTCACTTACTGTGATCAGATTCAAGTAACATTTATTAAGTACCTGAACATTTTCTAGTTACCAGCCCACATGCTAGGTTCATTCATTATTACTCATACATTATTTTATTTATTTAATGGTAACTTCTCATGTAACTTTACACTATAGTGAGGTACTATGTTCTCATTCTACAGATAGGGAAACAGGTTCAGAAAAGATAAGTGATTTGGTCACATGGAGCAGATAAAGAGCAGAACTAGGAATAAAACCCAGGTCTCTTGACTGTAAATCTTGTATTCTTTTTGGTGGTCTATGATCATTACATTTAAACTTCTAAAAGAAAATTAAAAACAACATGTGGGGTAAGATATCTGTGAAAAGAGGGATGAAGTATTTATTATTTAAGTTCATACATTTCTATCTTCTATTATGTAGAAATTAAACTATACTTATGCATGATATTATACATGTCATAGTGTTGAATGAGGGGCCCTGTCATTGAGAGAAGTGGTAAGAAAATTGTCAGAATATCCCAGATTATGGAAGTATGGAAGAGAGGGTGGCACAAGGGAATGGCATGAGCATAGAAGAACAGTATAATGTAAGCAGTATTTTGACCTGAACTCTGTGACCTGTAAGTTTGGAAATATGAAGTGTGTGTGTTTGTGTGTGTGTGTGTGTGTGTGTGTGTGTGTGCATATGTGTATGTGTGTATGTGTGCATGCATGCATATGTTTATTTTCTATGAATTTTAACATGTATTTATCTGAAATACCTTATATATTTCCTTATTAAAAATTTGAACTTATGTAAAACTAATAAAATAGACCGTGATCATCTTACTGAAAGATTATTTAGTTTACATAAGTACCACCACAATTTAAATATTATGTGATTCATATTTGACTTTTAGAAATACATCTGTTATGTAAAGCAACTTGCACATATCATTCAGAAACTCCAGGTCTATAAAAAATGTTAAAATATTAAAAAAAATAAAAATTAAAAAAAATAAAATAATTTAAAAAATATGAATATAAACTCCAGGTCTATATAAATTTCTGGATAGCACAGTGTTTCTTATTTATCTTAATACTGAGATTCTTGATATTTTATGGGTCATGACCCCTTTAAGAATTTGATGAAAACTATGAAGCTGCTTTGGAGAAAAACAGATACATGCATAAATGCCAACAATCCTGGATTCCATGATAGGGATTTGTGAACTTATTGGCATCAACCCCTGGACTCCTAGGGTTAAGAACCACCTAGTAGCTTTCACAGATAGATCTTTATGCTCCTCAACCCGTAAATATGGGAGATAAGGTATGCCACGGTTCAACCTCATCTCCTAATTCACTGCAACTCTAGTCCCATCCAAACCTCTCACTGGCTGAAGGTAAGGGGAGGCACATAATCCTGTGCAGAAATAGCCAATAAGTCCTTAAAATGAAGTTATTTTGACTCATCTACTCTGGCTTGGAATTTTTTAAATTAGACACAAGCAATAAAACTTCAATTTTTTTTTTTTTTACAGTTTCTAGAATTTATTTTTATTTATTTATTTTTTATTATTTTTTTAATATATGAAATTTATTGTCAAATTGGTTTCCATACAACACCCAGTGCTCATCCCAAAAGGTGCCCTCCTCAATACCCATCACCCACCCTCCCCTCCCTCCCACCCCCCATCAACCCTCAGTTTGTTCTCAGTTTTTAACAGTCTCTTATGCTTTGGCTCTCTCCCACTCTAACCTCTTTTTTTTTTTTTTCCTTCCCCTCCTCCATGGGTTTCTGTTAAGTTTCTCAGGATCCACATAAGAGTGAAACCATATGGTATCTTTCTCTGTATGGCTTATTTCACTTAGCATCACACTCTCCAGTTCCATCCACGTTGCTACAAAAGGCCATATTTCATTCTTTCTCATTGCCACGTAGTATTCCATTGTGTATATAAACCACAATTTCTTTATCCATTCATCAGTTGATGGACATTTAGGCTCTTTCCATAATTTGGCTATTGTTGAGAGTGCTGCTATAAACATTGGGGTACAAGTGCCCCTATGCATCAGTACTCCTGTATCCCTTGGGTAAATTCCTAGCAGTGCTATTGCTGGGTCATAGGGTAGGACTATTTTTAATTTTCTGAGGAACCTCCACACTGCTTTCCAGAGCGGCTGCACCAGTTTGCATTCCCACCAACAGTGCAAGAGGGTTCCCGTTTCTCCACATCCTCTCCAGCATATATAGACTCCTGATTTGTTCATTTTGGCCACTCTGACTGGCGTGAGGTGATATGAGTGTGGTTTTGATTTGTATTTCCCTGATAAGGAACGACGTTGAACATCTTTTCATGTGCCTATTGGCCATCCGGATGTCTTCTTTAGAGAAGTGTCTATTCACGTTTTCTGCCCATTTCTTCACTGGGTTATTTGTTTTTTGGGTGTGGAGTTTGGTGAGCTCTTTATAGATTTTGGATACTAGCCCTTTGTCCGATATGTCATTTGCAAATATCTTTTCCCATTCCGTTGGTTGCCTTTTAGTTTTGTTGGTTGTTTCCTTTGCTGTGCAGAAGCTTTTTATCTTCATAAGGTCCCAGTAATTCACTTTTGCTTTTAATTCCCTTACCTTTGGGGATGTGTCGAGTAAGAGATTGCTACGGCTGAGGTCAGAGAGGTCTTTTCCTGCTTTCTCCTCTAAGGTTTTGATGGTTTCCTGTCTCACATTCAGGTCCTTTATCCATTTTGAGTTTATTTTGGTGAATGGTGTGAGAAAGTGGTCTAGTTTCAACCTTCTGCATGTTGCTGTCCAGTTCTCCCAGCACCATTTGTTAAAGAGACTGTCTTTTTTCCATTGGATGTTCTTTCCTGCTTTGTCAAAGATGAGTTGGCCATACGTTTGTGGGTCTAGTTCTGGGGTTTCTATTCTATTCCATTGGTCTATGTGTCTGTTTTTGTGCCAATACCATGCTGTCTTGAGGATTACAGCTTTGTAGTAGAGGCTAAAGTCTGGGATTGTGATGCCTCCTGCTTTGGTCTTCTTCTTCAAAATGACTTTGGGTATTCGGGGCCTTTTGTGGTTCCATATGAATTTTAGGATTGCTTGTTCTAGTTTCGAGAAGAATGCTGGTGCAATTTTGATTGGAATTGCATTGAATGTGTAGATAGCTTTGGGTAGTATTGACATTTTGACAATATTTATTCTTCCAATCCATGAGCAGGGAATGTTTTTCCATTTCTTTAAATCTTCTTCAATTACCTTCATAAGCTTTCTATAGTTTTCAGCATACAGATCTTTTACATCTTTGGTTAGATTTATTCCTAGGTATTTTATGCTTCTTGGTGCAATTGTGAATGGGATCAGTTTCTTTATTTGTCTTTCTGTTGCTTCATTGTTAGTGTATAAGAATGCAACTGATTTCTGTACGTTGATTTTGTATCCTGAAACTTTGCTGAATTCATGTATCAGTTCTAGCAGACTTTTGGTGGAGTCTATCGGATTTTCCATGTATAATATCATGTCATCTGCAAAAAGCGAAAGCTTGACTTCATCTTTGCCAATTTTGATGCCTTTGATTTCCTTTTGTTGTCTGATTGCTGATGCTAGAACTTCCAGCACTATGTTAAATAACAGCGTTGAGAGTGGGCATCCCTGTCGTGTTCCTGATCTCAGGGAAAAAGCTCTCAGTTTTTCCCCATTGAGGATGATGTTAGCTGTGGGCTTTTCATAAATGGCTTTTATGATGTTTAAGTATGTTCCTTCTATCCCGACACTCTCAAGGGTTTTTATTAAGAAAGGGTGCTGGATTTTGTCAAAGGCCTTTTCTGCATCGATTGACAGGATCATATGGTTCTTCTCTTTTTTTTTGTTAATGTGATGTATCACGTTGATTGATTTGCGAATGTTGAACCAGCCCTGCATCCCAGGAATGAATCCCACTTGATCATGGTGAATAATTCTTTTTATATGCCGTTGAATTCGATTTGCTAGTATCTTATTGAGAATTTTTGCATCCATATTCATCAGGGATATTGGCCTGTAGTTCTCTTTTTCTACTGGGTCTCTGTCTGGTTTAGGAATCAAAGTAATACTGGCTTCATAGAATGAGTCTGGAAGTTTTCCTTCCCTTTCTATTTCTTGGAATAGCTTGAGAAGGATAGGTATTATCTCTGCTTTAAATGTCTGGTAGAACTCCCCTGGGAAGCCATCTGGTCCTGGACTCTTATTTGTTGGGAGATTTTTGATAACCGATTCAATTTCTTCACTGGTAATGGGTCTGTTCAAGCTTTCTATTTCCTCCTGATTGAGTTTTGGAAGAGTGTGGGTGTTTAGGAATTTGTCCATTTCTTCCAGGTTGTCCAATTTGTTGGCATATAATTTTTCATAGTATTCCCTGATAATTGTTTGTATCTCTGAGGGATTGGTTGTAATCATTCCATTTTCATTCATGATTTTATCTATTTGGGTCATCTCCCTTTTCTTTTTGAGAAGCCTGGCTAGAGGTTTGTCAATTTTGTTTATTTTTTCCAAAAACCAACTCTGGTTTCGTTGATCTGCTCTACAGTTTTTTTAGATTCTATATTGTTTATTTCTGCTCTGATCTTTATTATTTCTCTTCTTCTGCTGGGTTTAGGCTGCCTTTGCTGGTCTGCTTCTATTTCCTTTAGGTGTGCTGTTACATTTTGTATTTGGGATTTTTCTTGTTTCTTGAGATAGGCCTGGATTGCAATGTATTTTCCTCTCAGGACTGCCTTCGCTGCGTCCCAAAGCGTTTGGATTGTTGTATTTTCATTTTCATTTCTTTCCATATATGTTTTAATTTCTTCTCTAATTGCCTGGTTGACCCACTCATTCGTTAGTAAGGTGTTCTTTAACCTCCATGCTTTTGGAGGTTTTCCAGACTTTTTCCTGTGGTTGATTTCAAGCTTCATAGCATTGTGGTCTGAAAGTATGCATGGTATAGTTTCAATTCTTGTAAACTTATGAAGGGCTGTTTTGTGACCCAGTATATGATCTATCTTGGAGAATGTTCCATGTGCACTCGAGAAGAAAGTATATTCTGTTGCTTTGGGATGCAGAGTTCTAAATATATCTGTCAAGTCCATCTGATCCAATGTATCATTCAGGGCCCTTGTTTCTTTATTGACCGTGTGTCTAGATGATCTATCCATTTCTGTAAGTGGGGTGTTAAAGTCCCCTGCAATTACCACATTCTTATCAATAAGGTTGCTTATGTTTATGAGTAATTGTTTTATATATTTGGGGGCTCTGGTATTCGGCGCATAGACATTTATAATTGTTAGCTCTTCCTGATGGATAGACCCTGTAATTATTATATAATGCCCTTCTTCATCTCTTGTTACAGCCTTTAATTTAAAGTCTAGTTTGTCTGATATAAGTATGGCTACTCCAGCTTTCTTTTGGCTTCCAGTAGCATGATAAATAGTTCTCCATCCCCTCACTCTCAATCTAAAGGTGTCCTCAGATCTAAAATGAGTCTCTTGCAGACAGCAAATAGATGGGTCTTGTTTTTTATCCATTCTGGTACCCTATGTCTTTTGGTTGGCACATTTAATCCATTTACATTCAGTGTTATTATAGAAAGATACGGGTTTAGAGTCATTGTGATGTCTGTATGTTTTATGCTTGTAGTGATGTCTCTGCTACTTTGTCTCACAGGATTCCCCCTTAGGATCTCTTGTAGGGCTGGTTTAGTGGTGACAAATTCCTTCAGTTTTGTTTGTTTGGGAAGACCTTTATCTCTCCTTCTATTCTAAATGACAGACTTGCTGGATAAAGGATTCTCGGCTGCATATTTTTTCTGTTTAGCACACTGAAGATATCGTGCCAATCCTTTCTGGCCTGCCAAGTTTCAAAAGAGAGATCAGTCACGAGTCTTATAGGTCTCCCTTTATATGTGAGGGCACGTTTATCCCTTGCTGCTTTCAGAATTTTCTCTTTATCCTTGTATTTTGCCAGTTTCACTATGATATGTCGTGCAGAAGATCGATTCAAGTTACGTCTGAAGGGAGTTCTCTGTGCCTCTTGGATTTCAATGCCTTTTTCCTTCCCCAGTTCAGGGAAGTTCTCAGCTATTATTTCTTCAAGTACCCCTTCAGCACCTTTCCCTCTCTCTTCCTCCTCTGGGATACCAATTATGCATATATTATTTCTTTTTAGTGTATCACTTAGTTCTCTAATTTTCCCCTCATACTCCTGGATTTTTTTATCTCTCTTTCTCTCAGCTTCCTCTTTTTCCATAACTTTATCTTCTAGTTCACCTATTCTCTCTTCTGCCTCTTCAATCCGAGCTGTCATCATTTCCATTTTGTTTTGCATTTCGTTTAAAGCGCTTTTCAGCTCCTCGTGACTGTTCCTTAGTCCCTTGATCTCTGTAGCAAGAGATTCTCTGCTGTCCTCTATACTGTTTTCAAGCCCAGCAATTACTTTTATGACTATTATTCTAAATGCACTTTCTGTTATATTATTTAAATCCTTTTTGATCAGTTCATTAGCTGTTGTTATTTCCTGGAAATTCTTCTGAGGGGAATTCTTCTGTTTGGTCATTTTGGATAGTCCTTGGAGTGGTGAGGACCTACAGGGCACTTCCCCTGTGCTGTGGTGTATAACTGGAGTTGGCAGGTAGGCCACAGTCCGACCTGATGTCTGCCCCCAGCCCACCGCTGGGGCCATGGTCAGACTGGTGTGTGCCTTCTCTTCCCCTCTCCTAGGGGTGGGATTCACTGTGGGGTGGCGTGGCCCGTCTGGGCTACTTGCACACTGCCAGGCTTGTGGTGCTGGGGATCTGGCGTATTATCTGGGGTGGGTCGACAAGGTGCACGGGGGCAGGAGGGGCAGGCTTTGCTCGCTTCTCCTTAGGTGATCCACTTCAGGAGGGGCCCTGTGGCAGCAGGAGGGAGTCAGATCCGCTGCCGGAGGTTTGGCTCCACAGAAGCACAGCGTTGGGTGTTTGCGCGGAGTGAGCAAGTTCCCTGGCAGGAACTGGTTCTCTTTGGGATTTTGGCTGGGGGATGGGCGGGGGAGATGGCGCTGGTGAGCGCCTTTGTTCCCCGCCAAGCTGAGCTCTGCCATCCGGGGGCTCAGCAGCTCTCCCTCCCTTTGTCCTCCAGCCTTCCCGCTTTCTGAGCAGAGCTGTTAACTTATGACCTCCCAGACGCTAAGTCGCGCTTGCTGTCGGAACACAGTCCGTCAGGCCCCTCCGCTTTTGCCAGCCAGACTCGGGGGCTCTGCTTGGCCGGCAGGCTGCCCCTCCGCCCCGGCCCCCTCCTGCCAGTCTGTGGAGCGCGCACCGCCGCGCCGCCCTTCCTACCCTCTTCCGTGGGCCTCTCGTCTGTGCTTGGCTCCGGAGACTCCGTTCTGCTAATCCTCTGGTGGTTTTCTGGGTTATTTAGCCAGGTGTAGGTGGAATCTAAGTGATCAGCAGGACACGCGGTGAGCCCAGCGTCCTCCTACGCCATCTTCCCTCTGTCTCCTGGAGCACCTCAAATTTTTTTTTAAGTTGATTTATTTATTTTGACACAGAGTGAGAGAATGGGGAAGGGGCAGAAAGAGAGGGAAAGAGAGAATCCCAAGAGGTTCTGCACTGTCAGTGCAGAGCCGATGCCAGGCTCAAACTCAGGAACTGCAAGTACATGACCTGAGCTGAAATCAAGAGTCCAATGCCTAACCAGCTGAGTCACCCAGGTACTCCTCAAATTCTTTTTTAAATCACCAAATATTATAAAATAAGTGCTCCCACTCTGCCCCTGAGCCTCAGAGCATCATTGAGCCCCATTTTTTGGAGAATGTACCAGGATGGAGTAAAGTTCAGGTATGAGCTTAGGATGAAAAAAATTAGAGGGAGTCCTTAAAAATATTAATTATAATAAAAAACAGTGATTTTGCACTTTCACATGGCTGCCGTGTTTCAATTAAAATTAGGCATGAGAGGAATGGTGGTGGAGAAATGTCACTGCATCCATGTTGACAAGAATTTTCTCTAGCATCAGGGAGTTACAGAGTGTCCCTTTCAAATTTCGTCTTCAAGCTCAGGACTTGTCCTTGTACCAAGGAAAAACTTAATTTGTAAATAAATATACAATATCTGAGGTCATTTCCAGTTTGTGATGCAATGGATCAAATTAATGGACAGACTTTTTTTTGTAGTAGCATATTAGTTTTTTGTAGCAGACATTGTTATTGTTCACTGATAGACTGTTTCCCTTTCCTTCTGGGAACAAGAAAGTATTACACACTCCCCCTAACCTTGGAAGTTAGCTCAGGCCATTTGATTTTCTTTGGCCAGTGAAATTTAACTGAAATGAAACTTAATACACATGATTCTTCACCTCTCCCTCCATCTGCCTCATTGACCTGTGGAATTCCAGATGGTGGTACCTCCATCATCTGTGCTTCTTGTGTGAGGATGACATGCATCAAAGGCCACTGCCAACTTGCAATGGATGCATAGCAGGAGCAAGAACAAGACCTTGGTTATTATAAGCTGCTGGAACTTAGAGTTATTTGTTACGGCAGCATAACCTAGGCTGTTATGTTTGCCATTGGTATGTACTGAACTTATACGTTTATTTAAACAGTATAAATAAGTGAGATAGTGAATAGGTGAGACAGTGTATAGGGGGGAATGAATAGTGCCTTGCTTTTAATGGCTTGCCTGTTCCTCCATAAGAGCAACTTGGACATCTGTTCTGGGATTCTTGGCTATTCCAGAAAGCAAATATATGTGTGCAAACATATCCACAGCAATGATGCCTTAGAGAATTCACAATGGCTGAGTTGGCCCAGTGGCCCAGGCAAATAAACACCATTTGCTTTCTTTCCCCTTTCATTTTCTCTGAGAGCTAGAGACTATTTGAGTCATTCAGCTTCCTCCACTGGGACAATGGTGACAATGATCTTGTTGTTCTCTGGAGGCTCCATGTCACTGTCAAGTCACTTGAAACTGTAATAATCTGTGCAGGTCTGGTTGGGTCATGAAATCCCAGAGCCACTTCCTCATGCGTTATCTTGAATCCCCCTCATTTTTTTCTATGAACAGAAGAATCTCTCAGGATCCTTTAAAATATATCCATCACAGGCTTGACTACAATGGGAAAGACATTAGGGAAGGTGCTTTCACCATTAGCAGGTACAAATAGAACAAATCTCAATGAGTGACAGCAACAGGTGGTGAAGAGCTCATTCTTAGAATCCAAAAATTCACCAGCATCACTTTCTAATTTGAGAGAAAATGATATATATGTAGACAGGCAAATGTTGTCATGAGAAAGACAAAGGATTTGGAATAAATGATCTTGTCTCAAAAACAGTATCTACCATTTACCCAGCATTGTGGCTATAAATATCTATTTAATCTAAGCCCAGATTCTTTATTAACACTGATGGGTGCAATGATACCTGTCTTTCACATTAACCGTGAAAGTGTATTTCACAAAATGGACTTTCATTCAATGCTTCTCATTTTTTTACAATACATAGTCAATGAATATTTCCACATTCTGGGTATCCATACATCTCGTCCTCAAGGGTGACATTTTCTCTTAATGCCCAATCAGCAATAATCTAAGCCTCCATCCGATCTAATCCAAGAAGTCCAGTGTTTTTCTTGATTTTACTCCTGAGTTGTTGGAGTTTTTTTGTTTTTTTTGTTTTTTTGTTTTTTTTTTTTTGAGAATCTCTGAGGATGTGTATACATTTCACAAATCTATCCTGGCTGTTTTTGTCACCTTAACCAGCTATCTGGCACTAGACTATTGCTCTGATCCTCTGCAAATCCCCCTTGCTCTTGTATAACTGTCTCCCCCAAGATCCAGCTCTTCATCCCTACACTGCCATTTCCCAAATCTTGGCCCAGGACTATCCTTTTATTCCCTTAGCATGGCAAAGACTAAGCTCTGAGAATATTATCATAAAGGTTTAAGGACAATAGAAAATGATTTTAATGTGGTGGTGGGGTGGAAGAAGGGCTTACATGCTCATTAGTTTTCATAATCCCCAGGCCCAATCCTCCCCAAATGCTAGGCTTTCCAACTGGTCTGTGCAGAAACATCACCTGGGATTTATGTAGTTCCCTGTTAAACCCAAACCTAGTGAATCAGAATCTCTGAGAGTGGGGGATGGTAAAGGTATATTTTAATAAACTCTCTAAGAAGTATTTATAAAGTGGTTTCTCTATTGGAACACTGGAAATGAATTGTATGGGAACTTACACCCTAGTGCCATGTTGCAGAGTCCGGTTTGCATGTAACCAAAAAGAATGATTTGATTCTTTCTGACTTAGAGTCTGAGCTTCCAACTTCTCCAGGACTAGACTAAAGTAGCAAACAAACAAAATGAACAGTAACATCAGTGGCAGGAATAACAAAATTTCTAAAATCACCCTTTGGAGAAAACTATTATTTGCCTACCATCCCATTTCCCTTTTCTTCCTTCCTAATGGAACCCCATTTTGTTAAGCAACCAAGTGCTTAGTTTCTGATAATGAATTACGATTGGTCCAAGTCATTTTTTACTATCCTGCACCTCTTTCTTAGCCTATTTTTTACAGCTAGGGGTAGTAATATTACCAAATTCTGGACAATTGAGATGTAAAGGGAAATTTGTGGTGGAGGGTCTCTGAAAAAAACTTTTACTTTCCTATCTTGAATATAGATATGATAATTGAATAACTGGATTTGTGGCAACCATCTTTTGACTATGAGAGAAGGAAAAGAAAATTACAGAAACATTGTCAGGTCGCTAGACCAAAGTCAGAATTTGCCGACTCCCAGTCTTATTTTGATGGGAGAAAAATGAACTCCTATTTTTAAGCCACTGTACCTTTTCTTTGTTCTATTGTATATTGGTTACTGAAAGTATTCCCAATCTCAGGCTATTCTCCCTATAAAGTTAATACCACTTCAATGCCAACTACAATGATAATTGCTTTTTATACTACATGACCTATTTAGTTCCTCATTATTGCAAATGTCTCCATTTCGGAAGAGGATCTTGGCTTTATTAGAAATTTCATATTTCCCCTTCAAATTGATGAACAAGTTTGTCCTTAGAACTTTGGTCTGAAAGTAGATTGTTCTGCACCCCTGAAGAAAGAGGAAAAAGTGCTATCATCTTTGAAATAAGCCTTTTCCCTTTACTACCTCATCTTCCTCAATCCCTCACATATATACTCCATTCATAGTTTGAGAAATAAAACACCCTTTACACCACAAATATGTGGTATGTAAAAATCTTCATTGGCATTTTCCAGTCTCCTAACAAATTTTCCCATATCTCCAAAACATTTGCAAACTATATATCTGATAAGAGGTTACTATCCAAAATAGATAAGGAAATCATACAACTCAACAACAAAAACAAGACAGCAAAACAAAATACAACAATAATCCAATTAAAAATGGGCAAGGGAACTGAATAATCATTTTTCCTAAGAAGACATACAAATGGCCAAAAGGCATATGAAAAGGTGCTCAAAAATCACTGATTGTCAGGGAAAAGCAAATCAAAACCACAATGAGATATGATCTCACACCTGTTTAGATTGCTGTTATCAAAAAGAAATAAGATAAGTGTTGGTGAAAATGTGGAGAAAAAGGAACCCTGATATATTGTTAGTGGGAATGTACATTAGTGTAGGCATTATGTAAGCAGTTCCTCAAAAAAAAAAAAAAAAATGAATGAACTACCATACAATCGAGAAATCCATTGGATATATACCCAAAGAAGATGAAATGAGTGTGTTGAGATAAATATTTGGGTCCAAACCAAAGACAACCCATATTAAATTACTCTAAAGAAGTGTAATACAAAGTTTATTTCAAGGAACATGATTTCCTTAGGGCATTTTCAAAAAGAAAAAAAAAAGAAAAAGAAGGTGGAGGAGGAGGAAGGGGAAGGGGAAGAGGAGGGGAGAGGAGGAAGAGTTTCAAGAGAAAATAATGATAGAAACATTGTATATTGTATCTCAATTTTAGAGATGTATTTTTCCAATTCCTCATATGCTTCTGGCCACCACAGGGACCTTAAACATGTTCTTTTGTCCAGAAATCTCTTCTCCTTTCCTCCTCACTTAAAGTTGTCTTTTATTCTTGATGCCATTATTTCTCCTGACCATCCCTGACCAGGCTGAAGTCTCCTCTTGTGCATACTTGAGTACTTGTGTACCTCTCCAAAGCAGTACTACAATGATCATTTTATGTTTTGTTTGTATAATTTATGTGATAAATGTCTATCTTTCTCACTAGATTGCAAACTCTATAAAGATAAGCACTATGCCTATTTGTCACTCAACAGAGTATTTTTAGTATCTAATACATGGTAGGAACTTAATAAATAGCTGTTTATGGAATGAATGAACACAGGAGGAATATTTACATATTAATAGCTCATAAATACCCTATAGTAAAAACATCTTATTTTTTATCTTTTATTTTTTATTATTTTTTTCTTTCTATAATTTATTTGCTTTTTATAATTTACATCCAAGTAATTTAGCACATGGTGCAAAATGATTTCAGAAGTAGATTCCTTAAACCCCTTACCCACTTAGTCCATCCCCTCTCGCACAACCCCTCCAGCAACCTTCTGTTTGTTCTCTATATTTAAGAGTCTCTTATGTTTTGTCCCCCTCCCTGTTTTTATATTATTTTTGCTTCCCTTCCCTTATGTTCATCTGTTTTGTATCTTGAAGTCCTCATATGAGTGAAGTCATCTGATATTTGTCTTTCTCTGACTAATTTCACTTAGCGTAATACCCTCTAGTTCCATCCACATAGTTGCAAATGGCAAGATTTCATTCTTTTTGTTTGCACAGTAATACTCTATTGTATGTATATACCACATCTTCTTTATCCATTCATCTATTGATGGACATTTGGGCTCTTTCCATACTTTGGTTATTGTCGATAGTGCAGCTACAAACATTGGGTTGCATGTGTCCCTTCAAAACAGCACACCTGTATCCTTTGGGTAAATACCTAGTAGTACTATTGCTGGGTTGTAGGGTAGTTCTATTTTTAATTTTTTGAGGAACCTATATACTGTTTGCCAGAGTGGCTGCACCAGTTTGCATTCCTACTAGCAGTGCAAAAGAGATTCTCTTTCTCCACATCCTCGCCAACATCTATTGTGGCCTGAGTTGTGAATGTTAGCCATTCTGACAGGTGTGAGGTGATAACTCATTATGGTTTTGGTTTGTATTTCCCTGATGATGAGTGATGAGCATTTTTTCATGTGTCGGTTGACCATCTGGATGTCTTCTTTGGAGGAATGTCTGTTCATGTCTTTTTCCCATTTCCTCACTGGATTATTTGTTTTTTGGGTGTTGAGTTTGATAAGTTCTTTATAGATTTTGAATACTAACCCTTTATCTGATATGTCATTTGCAAATATCTTCTCCCATTCTGCCAGTCGCCTTTTAGTTTTGCTGATTGTTTCCTTCACTGTGCAGAAGCGTTTTATTTTGGTGAAGTTCCAATAGTTCATTTTTGCTTTTGTTTCCCTTGCCTCCAGAGACATGTTGAGTAATAAGTTACTGCGGCCAAGATCAAAGAGGTTTTTGCCTGCTTTCTCCTTGAGGATTTTGATGGCTTCCTGTCTTACATTTAGGTATTTCATCCATTTTGAGTTTATTTTTGTGTATGGTATAAGAAAGTGGTCCAGGTTCATTTCTCTACATGTCGCTGTTCAGTTTTCCAAGCACCATTTGCTGAAGAGACTGTCTTTATTCCATTGGGTATTCTTTCCTGATCTGGTCAAAGATTAGTTGATTATACATTTCTGGGTCCATTTCTGGGTTCTCTATTCTGTTCCATTGATCTCAGTGTCTGTTTTTGTGCTAGTAGCATACCATCTTGATGATTACAACTTTGTAATATATCTTGAAGTCCGGAATTGTGATGCCTCCAGCTTTGGATTTCTTTTTCAAGATTGCTTTGGCTATTAGAGGTCTTTTCTGGTTCTATGCAAATTTTAGGATTGTTTATTCTAGCTCTGTGAGGAATGCTGGTGTTATTTTGATAGGGATTGCATTGAATATGTAGATTTCTTTGGGTAGCATTGACATTTTAACAATATTTGTTCTTCCTATCCAGGAGAATGGAATATTTTTTTCCATTTTTTTGTGTCTTCTTCAATTTCTTTCATAAGCTTTCTATAGTTTTCAGTGTATAGATTTTTCTCCACTTTGCTTATATTTATTTCTAGGTATATTATGCTTTTTTTGTGCAGTTGTAAATGGGATCAATTCCTTGATTTCTCTTTCTGTTGCTTTATTATTGGTGTATAGGAATGCAACTGATTTCTGTGCATTGATTTTATATCCTGCGACTTTGCTGAATTTATGGATCAGTTCTAGAAGTTTCTTGGTGGAATCTTTTGGGTTTTCCATATAGAGTATAGTGTCACCTGCAAAGAGTGAAAGTTTGACTTCCTCCCAGCCAATTTGGATGTCTTTTATTTCTTTGTTTTGTCTGATTGCTGATGCTAAGACTGCCAATACTTGGTTGAATAACAGTGGCAAGAGTGGACATCCCTGTCTTGTTCCTAAACTTAGGGGGAAAGCTCTCAGTTTTTTCCCATTGAGGATGACATTAGTGGTGGGTCTTTCATATATGGCTTTTATGATCTTGAGATATGATCCTTCTATCCCTACTTTCTTGAGGGTTTTTTATCAAGAAAGGATGCTGTATGTTGTCAAATGTTTTCTCTGCATCCATTGAGAGGATCATGTGGTTCTTGCCTTTCTTTTATTGATGTGATGTATCACATTGATTGTTTTTCGGATATTGAACTAGCCATACATCCCAGGTATAAATCCCACTTGATCATGGTGAATAATTTTTTTAATGTATTGTTGGATCCATTTGACTAGTATCTTGTTGAGGATTTTTGTGTCCGTGTTCATCAGGGAAACTGGTCTATAATTGTCCTTTTTAGTGGAGTCTTTGTCTGGTTTTGGAATCAAGGTAATGCTGGCTTCATAGAAAGAGTTTGGAAGTTTTTCTTCCATTTCTATTTTTTGGAACAGCTTCAAGAGAATAGATGTTAATTCTTCTCTAAAAGTTTGGTAGAATTCCCCTGGAAAGCCATATGGCCCTGGACTCTCTTTTTTTTGGGAGATTTTTGATTACTAATTTGATTTCTTTACTGGTTATGGGTCTGTTCAAATTTTCTATCTCTTCCTGTTTCAGTTTTGGTAGTGTACATGTTTCTAAGAATTTTTCCATTTATTCCAGATTGCCCATTTTATTGGTATATAATTGCTCGATATATTCTCTTATTATTGTTTTTATTTCTGCTGTGTTGGTTGTGATCTCTCCTCTTTCATTCTTGATTTTATTTATTTAGGTCCTTTCATTTTTCTTTTTGATCAAACTTGCTAGGGGTTTATCTATTTTGTTAATTCTTTCAAAGAACCATCTTCTGGTTTCATTGATCTGTTCTACTATTTATGTTTTGTTTTGTTTTGTTTTGTTTTTTGTTTTGGTTTAGATATCATTGATTTATGCTCTAACCTTTATTATTTCCTGTCATCTGCTGGTTTGGGATTTTATTTGCTGGTGTTTTTTTTTTCCAGATCTTTAAGGTGTAAGGTTAGGTTGTGTATCTGTGACCTTTCTTCCTTCTTTAGGAAGGCTTGGATTGCTATATACTTCCCTCTTATGACTGCCTTTGCTGTGTCCCTGAGGTTTTGGGCTGTGGTGTTATTATTTTCATTGACTTCTATGTACTTTTTAATTTCTACTTTAACTTCTTGGTTAGCTCATTCATTCTTTAGTGGGATGGTCTTTAGTTTCCAAGTATTTGTTATCTTTCCACATTTTTTCTTGTGTTTAATTTCAAGTTTCATAGTGCTGTGGCCTAAAACTATGCATGGTATGATCTTGATCATTTTGTACTTGTTGAGGGCTGATTTGTGTCCCAGTATGTGATCTATTCTGGAGAACATTCTATATGTACTGGAGAAGAATATGTATTCTGCTCTTTAGGATGAAATAGAATATGTAAGAAGATATCTGTTAAGTCCATCTGGTCCAGTGTGTCACTCAAACCATTGTTTCCTTGTTGATTTTCTGTTTAGATGACCTTTCCATTGTTGTAAGTGGGTTGTTGAAGTCCCCTACTATTATGGTATTATCAATGAGTTTCTTTATGTTTGTGATTAATTGATTTATATATTTGGGTGCTTTCACATTTGGAGCATAAATGTTTACAATTGTTAGATCTTGGTGGATAGACCCCTTAATTATGACATAATGCCCTTATTCATCTCTTGTTACAAGCTTTATTTTAAAGTCAAGATTTTATGATATAAGTATGGGTACTCTGGATTTCTTTTGGTGACCATTAGCATGATATATGGTTCTCCACCCCCTTACTTTCAATCTTAAGTTGTCTTTAGGTCTAAAATGGGTCTCTTGTAAACAATATAGATGGATCTTTTTTTCTTATCCATTCTGTTACCCTATGTCTTTTGATTGGATCACTTAGTCCATTGACGTTTAGAGTGAGTACTGAACTATATGAATTTATTGCCATTGTGTTGCCTGTAGAGTTGGAGTTTCTAGTGATGTTCTCTGGTCCTTTCTAGTCTTTGTTGCTTTTGGTATTTTTTTTTCTTCTGTCTCTTCTCCCCTCAGAAAGTTCCCCTTAAAATTTCTTGCAGGGATGGTTTAGTGGTCATGAACTCCTTTAATTTTTGTTTCTCTGGGAAACTTTTTATCCCTCCTTCTATTTTGAATGACAGTCTTGGATAAAGAATTCTTGGCTGCATATTTTTCAATTCAGCACATTGAATATATCCTGCTACTCCTTTCTGGCCTGCCAAGTTTCTATGGATAGGTCTGCTGCAAACCTGATCTGTCTTCCCTTGTAGGTTAAGTACTTTTTTTTTCCCTTGCTGCTTTCATGATTCTTCCTTGACTGAGTATTTTGCAGATGTGACTATGATAAGCCTTGTTGATGGTCGGTTTTTGTTGAATCTAATGGGAGTCCTCTGTGCTTCCTGGATTTTGATGTCGGTGTCTTTCCCCAGTTAAGGAAAGCTTTTCACTATGATTTGCTCACATAACCCTTCTACCCCTTTTTCTCTTTCTTCATCTTCTTGGACCCCTATGATTCTGATGTTTTTCCTTTTTAATGAGTCACTGATTTCTCTAGTTCTTAAATTATGCTCTTTTGCCTTAGTCTCTCTCTCTCTCTCTCTCTCTCTCTCTCTCTTTTTTTTGCTTCATTGTTCTCCATAAGTTAGTTTGTTTTCTGTATCACTGATTCACTTCTCTGTCTCATCCATCCTCGCCTCTGTGGCATCCATTAGAGATTGCAGCTCAGGTATAGCATTTTTTTAATTTTATTCTGACTAGCTTTTATCTCCACAGAAAGGGATTCTAATCTTTTTTCAACCCCAGCTAGTATTCTTATTGTCGTGATTCTAAATTCTGGTTCAGACATCTTGTTTGTATTTGTGTTAACTAAGACCCTGGCTGTCATTTCTTCCTGTTCTTTCTTTTGGGGTGCATTCCTTCATTTTGTCATTTTGAAGGACAAAAAGGAATGAATAAGGTAAAAAAATTAAAATTAAAAATTAAAAACAACACAAAAAATCAAATAGAGGATGCTAGATCTTAGGTGTGTTCTGGTCTGGTTGTTGAAAGGAGCTTGATAGTTTAGAGAAAAAAGGGAAAAATAAGAAAAGAAAAAAAAAGGGGAAATGTTTGAAAATTTGAAAAAAAATGAATACAATGAAATAAAATAAAATTAAATGATGGAAGTAAAAAAATAGAATTTAGAAAATGTACAAAAAAGTAAAAACTATAGTAGAAAAAATTAAAGAAAAATATTTTAATAGAAATGGAAAATAAAAATTAAGTTTTTCTCTTTCTGTATTCAAGAATAAGAAAAGAAAAGAAGAAAATTGAATAGATGGATGAGCAAACAGACTGATGTACAATTGAAATTATATTGGATTCCCCTAGAAGTCAAATTATGAAGCACTTTATATTCCATAAACCCAGCAGGCAGAGAGACTTGTGATGTTCCTGAAGAGTGGTGTTGGCCCAGTTCAATGGGGCTTATTGTAATGGCTCCATTCTCCACTAGATGGCTCTATTTAGCTTACTGGGGTGGATTGTTGTGACTCCTGTAGGTGTGTATGCACATGCACAGGAGAGGTGAAAATGACATCACCCAGCTACTCAGTCTCTAGTATCAGAACTCTGTGCCCTCCCCAACCAGCAATCATGCACCCCTCCTTTGTCTCCAACTTCCATCCACTCCCTGCATTTACACTGTGACCAAACCAACAGGTTATCAGGCAGCACCTCCCTCGTGAGTTTTATCTCAGATGCAGCTGTTTTTCCCAACACCTCACTTCTGAGGGGCTGTGACTTTGACTTGCTCAGACTTTCTTGGGGAGGGTCTCACTGAGAAAAGGCCAGGTGCCAGCCTGCCCCCAGGAATGTTCAGGAGAGCACTCTGCTGCTGGTGCCCAGAGACTGTGGCTGGGTGCCAGCCCGCCCCAGAAAAAGTTCCCCTGATCATGTAGCAGCATTTCAGGGATTATGGAAAATCACAACACACATCTGGCACCAGGCTTCCTCCTTAATATCCTTGTTCCAGCACCTGAGAATGTGGTTGTTCTCTGGGGTCCACTGGGACCTTTGCCTGTGGGGAGGTCAAACAGCTTCTACCAAATGTCCTCCCAACAAGGGAACTGCCTCTCCATGTGTGGCCCAATGACCCTGTGGACCTTGCTCTCCACTCCTGAGGATTCACCCTTCCCACCAGAGCACTGCCAGGTATTGAGCTGTAGAGTTTCAGATGCTGCACTCCCCCTGTTTATGGAGTCTTAATGGAATTTAAACCCTCTCCTTTCTCCTTTCTCCCTTTTTTGTTCAGTCCCTTGCATACTCTTTAGTTTCTCTCCAGCTGCTTTTGGGTGGGGGGTGATGTTTTCTGTATTCTTCCCCCTGTCTCCATCTTCTCTCTGCATGCAAAAATAGCTCCCTGTCCTCCACGGCTTTCTCCCACAGTTTACCTCCCCACACCACATACCTGCTGAGTTCTCTGGTTCAGGTTGTGCAGATTGTTGTATTAATCAGTTGTATAAATCAGTTTTCTAGGTGTGCAGGATGGTTTAGTGTTGATCTGGCTATATTTCAGGGATGAGAAACACAAAAAAATCTTGCATACTGTTCCACCATCTTGGCCTTTCCTCCAAAAACAATGTTATTAACTTTGTTTACCTATAGATTTCCCACATTTGTTTGAACCACAGAACTTTTTTTTCCCCCATGTAACTCCTGTTAACATCCAACAGAAGGAGGATTCTAAAAAATAAATGAGAAAAAAACCTTTTCTAGAGCCACATATTTGGCCACACATTTTTAATGTTTTACAGTCTGAAGGACTCTTAAATTTATCTAGTTTAACCCGTTCATTTAGCAGAAAAGGAAAATAAGCCACAGTAATTACATATCCTTTCTAACATCACACAACTAGTTATTGGCAGATAAAAAGCAAAAATCAGGTTTTCTAATGTCTACCTAGTCCAGTGAACTGTGTCTTGTGTTACTTCCCTAAACCCAGAATTATGTGAAATTCAGTTGTAAAACAAAGTAGAAAACAGTGATGATGAGAAGGAAAGCTGGTAAATGCAAATAAAAAGGGCGAGCCAAATGTCTGAGGCTGGATACTCCCTTTACATGCTTTTGGCTTCTGCAATCTTGCCTCTTCCATCAGCTAGCAGCCAGGAACCAGAAGCTTGACTATACTAGTCCCGCCCAATCCGGAAGCACATATGTATAAAAGATCAGTAAAATCTGAGCTGGATGCTCAGCCTTTGGACGTGACTCTTCCAGCCCAGCACCGGTGCAAAATAAATAGTCTTTTCCGATTCCCTGAATGCTTGTTGCTTATCTCTTCCTGGGCACCGAGTACTTGCTGTAACAATGACAGGTTGTTAGGAATTTCATTTAAAGACATTCTAGTTTCTCTTCAGTTTCATTAAGGCATTTATTTGTGACCAAGTTGTGTAACATTTTTTTTAGATTTAGTCATTTAACATTAATGATTGTAATGTTAAAACCTAAAACACTGCCAATGTATTCAATCCTTAGAGAGGATATTCATCAATACTAAGAAATTTCAGTTTCTACTTTTCAATATAACCTCCTTCTCCAACCTACTCTTACATTTAGCAATGATATAGTTCAAAGAAGACTGTACTTTGCTTGTCTTGTTACCCCTTTCCACAGCAGTTCTTTACATTATGAAATTTTTAGATAAAATTCACAGGACCTCAATTAGTTTTTGACAAGTGGTGACAAGTTATCAAGTGGTCCACCAGTGGCACCATGGTGTTCCAATAGAGGCTGATGTTGTTACTTTATTAGCCTAGTTTGGCTCTGGCAAGGGATTGTTACTTCACCAGCACCCAGTGCAAAGATTTATTTCAGAGACTTTGGTTAAGCAACTTTTGTTTCACAGACATTTCTTTTGGAGAAAAGGAAGATACACAATATATCTTTATTATATCTTATTTGCTATAGTGAAAATTGCTTAAAATGGATAATATGATACAGCAAGATAAGGAATAAAGGGAAAGATAAGAAATGGTAATACAGGGACACCTGAGTGGCTCAGTCGTTGAGCATCTAACTCCTAGTTTAGCTCAGGTCATGACCCAGGGTTCTGGGATTGAGCCCTGAGTCAGGCTCTATGCTGAGCGTGGATCTCACTTAACATTCTCTCTCTCTCTCTCTCTCTCTCTCTGCTCATCTCCCTGGCTGGCACACATTCTCTCTCTGTTTCCAAAGAAAGAAAAGAAGGAAAGAAAGAAAGAAAGAAAGAAAGAAAGAAAGAAAGAAGTGGTGATACAGAGGAGTAAGGAGTAAAAATGGGTTAAGGAATAAATGACAGGAAACTGATGAAAAGCTTTATGTCATAAAGTACAGGAAACATTTACAGCCACACGTGAGTTTATTCATGTGGAATCTTCCTTTCCTCCTTTGCATATATGTTTCCATCTGTAAATGATCCTCAGAGCTACTCCTCCACCAAGCTTTAAAGAGTCCTTTGCCCTACTTTGGCATTCCTTTAACAGACTGTAGGATTCCTTTACTTATCCATCCTCCACCTCCTCACCCACTCCCACATATTCATACATAGACACTGTTTCTACATATTGGAAAATAGGGTTATGTATGTCACCGTGGAAAGATCACCTCAGTTTGGGAATCCAGTTGTTTCTTGAAGACTATGATTCTTGGGCTTTGACAGATTGTAATTAAACTGCTAACATCCCATTAGAAGAATGGAATTCAAAATCATTGCCTTGCCATAGGTCAGATATAATCCAAATAGAAACTAATCCAACTAATCCAAATGCTATATGGAATTAGTGCTAAACTGCAGTGAAAGAAATACAGACAAATCATATCAAGAATCAAGGAGTTTATAATCTAAAGAAGAAAAGAGAGATGAGAACTAGCATTTAATTGTACCTTCTATGTGTTTGAATCCTGAGAAAATTCAGTTTCTTTTAAACTACCTGAGAATATTTAGTTTAGTGTTCAACTCTTAGTACAGGGTCTACCAGAGTATTAGATCTTCATAAATATTTGCCAAATGAAGGAATGAATGCATAGTCCTATGAGGAATAAAAAACTCAAAGGAGTCACATAACTCTGAGGTTAAGACTTACTGTACAAACAGTAATGGCTACCATTTATTGAGCATTTTCTGTTTGTTCAAACCTTTCAGTGCAGGAGCTTGATCAACACAGCAGCCAGGTACATAACTCTTTGGTGTTCAGCAGACATGGGTTTACATTTTTGCTCTGCCAACATAGGATTATAAGACCAGAAGCCTCACATTTCCAAACCATAGTTTCTTCATATATAAAATACAAATGATAGTACCTCTCTTTTGGGGATTTCATGAAGATTAAATGAAAGAATATGTAAAGTGCCTGGCATAATGCCTATCACAGGGTAGTAGGCGAACAAAACTAAAATTGGAACCTAGCTGTGGAACAATGGATTGTGGTCCCCCAAAGATGTCCATATTCTAATCCCCAGAACTTGTCAATGTCAAAAGGGATTTTTCAGATGTAATTAAGTTAAGGTTCTTCAAATAGACAGATTATCCCCAATTATTTGGGTAAACCCAAGGTAAGGACATGGATCCTTTCAAGAGGGAAATACAAAGGTCAGTGTCAGAGACGGAGATGTGGTGATGAAGGGGAGCTCAAAGTGATACAGCCACAAGAAATTCAGGAAACCTCTAATAGATGGAAAAGGCAAAGACCTAATTCTTCTCTAGAGTCTTCAGAAAGAATGCAGCCCTGTCAACACCTTGAATTTAGCTCAGTGAGCCCCATTGTGAAAAAATGTAATGTAAAAATTTTCATTGCTTTTAAGTTTGTGATAATTTGTTATAGCAGCCATAGGGGACATGCACATGCTCTTTCCTCTCTCTATACCTTGCTGCCTTTTGCAATCCTCGTGTTGATTTTCTTTTGAATTCCTATCCTCTACCTGTATGCTATTTCTCCCCTAGATGATTTAGCCGGTCTGTTTCCACTGTTTGATTGCTTTTTCTGTGGCCACTAACTTGGGAGCTACATGAAGGAGAGAGAAAAGGGGGAGGAGAAAAGCAAATGAAACATTGGGTGAAATAAGAGCTTTTTTGAGGAAAGGTAGATCTTCTGTAACTGACTCCTAAACTGGAAACTGTATGCCTCCCTTGAGAAGGATGTGTTTTTTCCACCATTTTCCAAACATCCTTCTTCATGTGTCTTTCCTGTCTCTCCTAGGCACAAACACAGAGAATTTTGGAGAATCTGGAAGCCTCATCTAATGGAAGCCTAGGTTTGGACTCCAAATCTCCTGTATATTTTTTTCCATTTAAAAATGCATCCCTTAAAATATTGTTATTGCAAAATAAATAAATAAATAAAATATTGTTATTGTAGTAAATATGTGGGAACATCTTGGAGCTACATTTAAAGATAGTCATTAATTTATTCATTTATTAATTCAATAAATTTATTTTTGAGAACTTTGCATGAGCCAAACACTCTTATGGGAATGCAATAGTAAGTGAACAGGTCAGATATAGTTCCTTCCCCCATTCAATTAAAATTCTGGTGAGAGAGATAGGACAACACAAGTAAATACATTTAACATGTGTGTCAAAAGAATTGCAAATTGTGCTAAATGTTACTAAAGAAAGGAAACAAAGACTGAGATAGCTCATAGGGTGTATGGGGGGTGAGATGAAGGGAGAAGGTTGCTGTAGATCGGTTACTTAAAGGAAGGTGTCAGATATTTAAACTACGTGGTGAGGAGAATAAGCAAATGGGTGGAGAGAGATTGTTGATGCATGACAGAAAGTGGGTAGCTAGAAAAGCAATGTTTTTGAGAAGACAGGGAAGGACATGAGCTTGACCTTCTCTAGCAAGGACAGTAATGAGGCAGGGGAGAAGTGCAAGTGTCAATGATAGGAAGATGTTGCTGTAATCACTTAATGGCTTTTATTTTTCAATGAATTTATGAAAAGTCATCAACTGAGTATGAAAGTAAAATAGGTTAGTAGAAGGTGTGAGGAAAGAAGAGAGCACAAAATTGTCTCATTTGAATTAGATAACTAGCTTCCCTTCAGCTGACTCCATGCTTATCAAACAACTCTGTGGTTGTAATTAGGCTTCCTGTGGGAGTTGCCTACAGAGAGATGTGCAGGGCAGAGCCTCCAAATGTCAGCCCAGAGAAAGTTAGTGTTCTAGTAAAATGTCTCTTGTGAGTTTGTCTATGTGAGCCAACCTGGTCAACTCAGAAATGCAGAGAAGTTCAGACTGGAGGTGTAATCTGAAATGTGACGACCTCACCAACTTTATATATGGTTCTCCTGGAAAAATCCTTGACTTACCCAGCACTGTTTTTAAAACATTTTTTTAAATGTTTATTTATTTTTGAGACAGAGACAGAGCATGAACAAGGGAGGGTCAGACCGAGAGGGAGACACAGAATCCAAAGCAGGCTCCAGGCTCTGAGCTGTCAGCACAGAGCCTGACACGGGGCTTGAATCGTGAGATCATGACCTGAGCCGAAGTCGGACGTTCAACCAACTGAACCACCCAGGCGCCCCATCCCAGCATATTTTTTTAAACTTCAGTAGGAATTATATCATTTACCTTCATTAGAGAGGCAAGTAAGGCTCATTCATTTAGGCCCACAACAGACTGTGCATTCCATCTCTTAAACAGTATCCTTGAATAATTATTGCTTATGATCATTAATAGTCTCATAAAAATATCAGTTTATGCCTCCAAATGCTCCTGCCTTTTATCTTAAAATGGCAAAATTTATGCTCTCTAATTTTTGTAGAAATAAAATGAGTAAACAAATAATAGAGACAAGGAAGATCTGAGATAAGCCCGGGAATTAAGGCAATTTCAGACCATGTCCAAGCTTGCAGCTAAATTTCCCTTGAAGGTTTATAAAATATCCAGCTGATGTGTTCTTAATCCCTAGAAAAATAAAAGAGGGGTAGAAAAGTCAGTGAAATATAAGATTATCTAACTTTAGGTTATAAAATCTTGGGTAACCCAAGTACTGGTCATCTTCCTGCTCCCATTATGAAGATGCTTTTGGTTTCTAAACATACAAGGAAATGTAAGGAAATGTAAGGAGAGAGAGAGAGAAAGAGAGGGAGAGGAAGAGGGAGAGAGAGAGAGAAGACAGAAAGACACACAGAGAGAAAGAGAAACAGAGAGAGAGAAAATAAAAAATTTTGTTGTAGACAAAACAAAAATTGCCTTGCATGATTGAACTCAGCAGAAACATCAGATCACAAAAACATGGCAGTGAATTTATTCAAAAATATTTATTGAGCATCTAATATGTACAAGTCACTGAACTAGGTATTGGACATACAGCAGCATATAAAATAGACTTTATGAAAAGTCCTACCATTGTGAAAACTTAAATTCTGGTGGATGGCACCTGACTTGCCACCCCACTACATCAGTGAATAGGTATATATCCTTTACCAGAAGTTTTCAACACATTGCTCTGAGATCCAGGGGAGTTGAAGGTCTTTTTCTTTCTTGGGTCAAACACAATTTGGCTGGGTACTTTGTCTCTCTCATTGACGTAAATGACAAAAGAAGTGACTTTCAGGTTTATAGTGATAATAAAACTTGAGCAGAAGGGACTGATGGTATTATTTACTATAGAAAAGGAAGTATATCTGTAGAGTAGTGATATTAGATCTATCAAGGTAGCATGCAAGTAACAAGAAAGCAGCCACCAAATATGATTGAATCCTTCCCTCAGTAGCAATAACATTGTCTTCTGTTCTATTGTCTTCTTTTCCATTTCATTTTCTGAGGAAACAAAATATTCTCTCTCTTTCACTGGAAGATTCTCAAACACACACAGGCATTTTCTATATGTCTCTGTCTCTCTCTCTCTTTGTCTCAGTCTCTCTCTCTCTCTCTCACACACACACACACACACACACTGCTTCACGCCAGCTGCTTCTGTAATTCATCTCAAAGCTGTTATCTAGAAACAAAGCCCATTTTCTCCCTCTTATCAATCACCTTAAACTTCTCTTTGAAGTAAAATCAGAAGTTCATCAGAGTCATTTCCCTGGTTGCTGAAAATTCCATCCCTGCATTTTCACACCAGGATTCTTAGACTGCCAGCTTTGCTCTTGGAATAACACGGGAACAGTCTTCCTCCTTTTATCTTTGCTCATGTGGTAAAGGAAGCACATTAGACAACACGGGAGCACATTAGATCCACACTTGTCTCTTTGGCATCGTTTATAGATTCTGCGTCAACGTTCAAGATCCTCCATGATAACAAAGAGGGTAATTAGTCTAAAATTAGCAGTTAATCACAAATCTATAAAAGAAATTTCAGCATATTGACAAAGGCTTTTCTTTAAGTGACATTTCTATGCATAGTTAATTAATTGCTGGCCTCAAATTGGGTCACTAGAAATGTATTTTTCTGATCTCTAGTAATTTCTCATCTAGACACACTTAAAAAAAAATCAGAGTATATTTCTAGGTGTCCCTTGTGCAGTTGAGCTATATTGCAGTGGGAGAAAAGGCAAACCATATAGGACACGGTTAATACAGTTGCTAACAAATGACCATGGTGTAACTGATGCACTACTGGAGTCTACTTTTGTGAGTAACAGGACATACTCACCCTTTCTCAAATGGCATTTCCTCTCCCCCCCTCCAACTCCTTAGGAAAACCAATGAACCAGAAAGAGCTCACTGCACAAATGCGAATTGCAATATGTAGCACACAAGATTAATAATGAGTAAAAACGATAGGAGGAAGCAAGTCAGACTCTTTTTAACTCAGTATATTTATATAAATAAATATTATCTATAATATAGGTACCTGTGAGACTGTACTAAGGCTTGATAGATGGAAATTCAATGGAATTTTAATAGAAAAGAATGTGAGGATTGCTATGTAATTACATTGGTGTTATATTCACTAATACCAAATGCATTAGTTACACTTAATGCTGTTACCATTACTGGCTAAACAGGGGTGCTCACACCACCAATAATCTGCTGAAAAAGTTTCATAGAGACTTCCTATCAAGTAGTAATAAAAAATGAAATGCTTCCTGAGGCTTTACAACTAAGGAGAAAGATATGTTGGAATTGTGAATTAAGCCTGAAGCAATGTTCATTTCCTGCATCATGTTCCAGCTAAAATAACACAGCCATGGGCAAGTATGTCAGAGAATCTTATTCCATAGTTTGAGTAGTCCATGAGGAAGAGCCATCCATATGGTTCAACTGTTAAATCGCTGATTCATACATAACTCCATCCACTGGTAAGATTTCTGCCCTCTGTATTATCAATGGGAAGCCATTTGGACAAGTATATAATGGTTCTCATATTGTTAAACAAAGGAGTTCAAGGATAATCTGTGCCCCACCCCTTGGCTGATGCTCTGAACTATACAGCAATGCTAGTGCTAATGTTCTGTAGTCAACTCTATACCTACAACCTCCATGAGATATCCCTATGAGAAAGCTAAGCTGTTTTTCTGACTCTTACATGGCTCAAGAACTTGGAATTTCTGATATTTTATGATACTGGTATTTGCTTATTTTAAGTGTGAGGGAGCTGAGACTCAGAAAAATTTAGTAATCTAAATAGCAAGTAAATGGAAAATTTGGGCATCAAATCCAAGCTGACCTCATGTCATGTTATCCACATGCTAACCTTATGTTTCTTCCAGTATTCCTGAAACTGTGGCCTAGAGCACTGGTTCCCAGGCCTGACTGCACATAAGACACATTAGCAGGCTTAACAAAAGTATAGACTCCCGAACATTCTTCCTTCTGATATTTTGATACAGCATATCTGGGGTAGAGCCCTGGAATCTGGTATCTTCCAATAGTATATCCGAGGTAGAGCCGGGAATCTAAGGTCTTCCAAGTGACTCTAATGGATACCTAGATTAAGGAACTGCTGATGTTGATCAATGCACCACATTGGAAACTCAGACTAAGATTCATTCATTGTTTCTTTCAACAAATATTTCTTGAATGCTGACTATATACCACGTACTGTTCTGAATGCTTAAAATAGAGCAGGAAATAACACAGATAAAACCCCTGCTCTTATGAAACTTACACTCTAAGCATGTGTGTGTGTGTGTGTGTGTGTGTATATATATAGAGAGAGAGAGAGCCATGATAAATGTTATATAGAATAACAAAGCATGAGATCTACAGGAGATATGAACAGTGTGGCTGTTTGTGAGAAAAATTAGGAGAAAATGGTAGGGGATGAATCTGGAAAGGAGAAGGAATCCCCTTTCTGGTGGAAGAAGTCAACAGATTCATGGACAACTTCAAAATAGGTTGCTACAAAAGACATTTCTAGAAGGGAAGTGAAGATTTTTTAACTTTTTTCTCCCATTGTTGTGGTGACGAAGGTAACAACACATCTGCCCTTATTGGGGAAGTCCTCACACACCTCACACATGGAATCTTGACTCCACAGATTCATCTCCACTTCCTCAGGCAGCAAAGGAGAATTAGCTCAGCAGTGCTGATGAAGAACCCACTCTTTGGAATCAAAGATAAAGTTCATTGCCCAACCAAAGATCCTGAGGGTGCTTTAAAACCATTTGGTTCTAGGCAGTCCTAGTCCTGAGAATCCTTGAGGTTTCAGCACAGCAGTGAATGGAAGTTAACAGAACAGTTCACAATAGATCCTGGGGGATGCTTCTGCTGCTTGTGGCAGGCCCACAGCCTACACACAAACAGTCAGCATCTTCTATAAACTAGGAACTTTCAAGTGCAAGTTCAGTGCTTCCCCATAGTGTTTCCTAGGTGGTATCAGTGGAGAACTTGATGCTTCCAATTTCCACTAAAATTCTCCAAGATGCTCAGGAGCTATAGTCCCTACATATTACTAGAAGAATTTTGCAAAGTGTACTTCCTCAAATCATTACATGTTGAGAACAGAGCTAAATAGATTATTCCAGTCAATATTTATTTAGCTCTTTGATAGATACACAGGAAACTTCTTTGAGGTATTGTCAGAATTTAGGGGAAAGATCAGGAAAAGGTGAGTCCCCAAGAGAGGGAGGAACACACATGTAGGGTGTATGTTTCACATGTGGAAGTGCCTCATTTTCAGATGGTTTATAGTTATTCTGCTGCAGAGACTATGCAGATTACTATGGCCAACATGTGTCCCTAGGGCTATGTATAATTTCAGAAACAGAACCTAGTAATAATGTTGCTCCTTGCCTGGCTGAAGCAGCAAAGCTAATGGTAACTAAAGGGTGGCAGTCTTCATGGAAACTAGAAAAGAGCAAAATGGAAAGGAAGAATAAGCCTCTGTATCTCCAGTCTTGTCCAAACAGAACATTCTGTTCAACTAGCACAGGCATCCACTTAACCTTTACCTACTTAGACTGGAAATGGGTGTGTCTGGCCTGAAATCTCAAAAAGACAAAATCATCTTGCTCCCTTGACTCTGGCTCTAAGCTAAACACACTGTATTCTCACAGAATTGGGGCATCCGTGAAGAGAATACACTGAGAAGTTAACTTAGATAGCTGCTTTGTCTTTTTAACATCTTTCTTCCAAACCTAAACTGAGTCACTACCCCAAGGCAGTTTTAGACATATTTTATACATAATAGTATATGATAATAAATAATATATAATTTGTTTATTAATAGTGATGATATATTCCTAATAGTGATCTGAATAAAAAGTCACTCTTACTTTAGAGTCTGATGTAGTTAAGGTAAGAACAATAATATATATAATATACATATATATACACATATGTACAAATAGTGAGTACATATGTGGAAATATAGATAATGACTCACCATTTTAGTACAGTAACCTAGTGATAAATTGATATCAGATTCCCGTTTTCTGGTCACCTGATTAAATATTCTTTTCCTACTGCTACCATATTATTGATACTATACTATTCACTTTTATTGATGAGTCCAGTGGATTAAGACACTTGCCCAGAATGGTATATGCCATTTTATTACTCTCAGTAATGTTATCTGAAAGTCAGCTGCAGTATAGATTTTATATATCAAACAATAAAGATTAATAAAGACATTTGAGAAAAAGAAAATGACCTATTTAATTTTTATCTTTATTTCAATCTTAGTTCCTGTTTTACAGTTGTCTTCTTCAACATTGTTTTTTTTTTATAAGCTCACTTGCCAATTCTATCTTTTGGATAAATTGTTTCTGCCATCTATGTGTGTGTGTGTGTGTGTGTGTACAACTTTTCTTAAATGTTTATTACCCTTTAGTGCAGAATTATTTGTCCCTAGATTCTTTTGTTTGTGGATATAAGCACTGGGGTTATTTCAATATTGTAATGATTTGCCTTTAAGTAAGTTTGTTTGGATTTATGTCAGCAGTGTCTCATTCCCGATTAAAGTAAGTCACCCCAAGGTTTCCAACACCATAAGGTCAAACTTATTGATGGCTTTAATTCTTAACAGCCAGTCTTCTTGTATTGCATGCAAAGCCTCAGCTCAGTAACAAGGTCTTATTACCAAAAAAAAGCATTAAGTGGTCATTATACTGGATATTGTTGTGATAGGTTATTATTATCCACTGAGAGAACTGCAAGTGTGGAAATTTGCTTGGAGTTCTGCCATTACTAATCTGCCTTAGATAAGCAACTGATTTAGGTGAGATTAAAACATCCAGTCCGTGGAAGACATATTGAGTTGTCCTACAAGAAATTGAAAATATGAATGTGCCTTGAGTGTTAGATGGTGAAAATCAACACTTGATGAATAAGGACAAAGATATAGGAAATCCTCTTGAATATGTCGAGTGATTTCCATGATAGAATATTCTTATTGAGTGTCAACACATTTTTTTGTTTATTTATTTATTTTGGGAGAGAGTGAGAGAGCAGGGGAGAGGCAGAGAGAGAGAGGGAGAGAAAAGACCCCAATAAGGCTCCATGCTGCCAGTGCAGATCCCAATGTGGGACTCAAACTCATGAACCATGAGACCATGACCTGAGTTGAAACCAAGAGTCAGATGCTTAACCAAGTGAGCCACCCAGGCTCCCTGATAATGTTAGCACATTTGAACCAAGAATGAATCAAAGCAAAGGGGATCATTTAACCACAAAGTGTAGAAGTGCTCAAAGCCAACAATACCCAGCAAGAGAGGGGCATGTCTCAGTGAATGTACATCAAGTTTGATTAGACGATATTCTGATATATTACCAAATCCCCAATGGTATAGAATTCTGCCAGTGTTCTCATCTCTAAAATGGAAATTGAGAGCATCAACTTCATGGCACTGTTATAAAGTTTAAATGAGGTCTTGTATTAAAATGAGAATGCCCAGGATGTCTGGGTGGCTCAGTCAGTTAAGCCTCCGACTTCAACTCAGGTCATGATCTCACCATTTGTGAGTTTGAGCCCCGCGTTGGGCTCTGTGCTGATAGCTCAGAGCCTGGAACCTGCTTCAAGTTCTGTCTCCCTTTCTCTGCCCCTCTCCCACTTGTGCTCTGTCTCTCAAATATAAATAATGAAAAAAAGAGAGAGAGAGAGAGAGAGAATGCCCTGAGTAATGAATGTAGGTTCACTCTCCAAGTCTGCATTTCCCATAAGTTAGTTGTATATTGTATCTCTTTCTGATTTCTGCCATTGTAATATATGCTGGCCTATTATTTACTAATGCTTATCTTGAAAATAACTCACAGTCATGCTACCTGAATGGCCAGAAGATATAAATTACTGCAAATTAATAAAATTGACACCCAAATTTATGTAGTCATCTCTGAGAATCTGGTTAATATCCATTTAGAAACTTAGATATATTCTAGGTTTGTTGCCAACTCACATTTTTGAGCCTACAAGGTTTCAACTCAATCATTGTGGGCCAATGAGAGGTCTCATGTGGATGTGGTTAGTAAACCAGGAAAATTCCATCCAGTGAAACCAACCTCCCTCTCCTGTGCCACCTGGACCACAAATGTTATTTTATTATAAGTAAAACACCAAATCTTGCTGAATCTATGTCTACTGAAAATAATAAATAATCCATTGGCTCTGAGTCTCACCTAAAAGTATTAACTCTTTTATATTTCTGGTTCCTAGGCAACACTGAGGTGCTTTGAGGGTTCAGCTCACCAAGAGGCAGAGACCATTTAAAAACTTCATATCAACTCTTCCCAAGTTAGGTCACTACAGCAATAGGTCTATATGGATTCCCGACTCATAAGCAAGCTTTCTCTATTTTATGGTGAGTTCTGAAGACTGGCATATCTGAGAAATCCATCTGGGCTGCACCTGTGATAAACAGACATGTAAAAATGTAAGTGAGGGTAGAAAAAGACTTTGAAGTCCGGAATCAGAGAACACAAGAACTTGAGAACCAGGAAGGACTTTAGGGATCAACCAACCTAACTAACTTTTGGGACACTGAGGTCCAGAGTTGTGAGAGTTTGGCCCAAGGTCATGGAGCTGATGATTAAGTAACAGAGGTGGAATTAAAATCAGTCCAGATGACAACACTTTCACTATAGTGTATTCTTCAAAGCAGTGCTTTGAGCTAATTGCTATTAGAAAGCAAGAGTGATAGGGAAATGAACCAAGAAAGAGAAAAAAGAGGATAAGATTTCTGAACTTGGTTTTCCCTGAAAAAAACCTTCAGAGGTTGCTCTCGCTTTGATAGATCATGTATTCTTCCAGCAATATTCCACTTTTCTTTTCCTTTCTCAGCTGCATATGGTTCAGCTGAAGGTTTTGGGATTTTTCTACCATAACCATGGTACTATTTCTTAATCATTATTCTCCATCCCTTTTCCATTTATCAAGTAGTTCCACTGCATATTGTCTGCCTTGAGACTTATTGAACTCTACCAGCATGCAACCTTTCTCACCACCTACCTCTTACTGAGTCTGACTGCACTACTTCATTGCTTTCTATGGCCTGCTGACAGTCATGTGTTCCCCTCTGTGTTTCCCATCCCATAGCATCTCTGTCCCAGAACCTGGTAGTGCCAGGCTGGGGACTTGGAAGAGAGGAGGGCACATAAATGAAAAAGAAACTGTCTTGGTTTTTATACAATTTTTGTGTTGTTTAGATATAAAGAGTTTATTATTCTTTCTTCTCATGACCTAAAATCGGAAAAACTTTGCAAGGCTTAGGTGTATAGATTATTGAAAACTAAAATCCAGTGTCCACTGGGCACAGACTGCCATAAATTCATTCCCATTTAAGGGATTAAAATGTCAAAAAGGAAAATGAAATGCTCTAAAGGAATTTAAATCTTCTTCCTTCTAGAGAATTTAATGCTCTGAGTTCTGTTTCTAAATGTTACAGTCTTCAGTGTAATTCAGGAAATCCCGAACCTATTACCTTTAGCTTTTCCAGCCTCAAATCACTCCTATTAGGGCTCTGTGGCCCAAATGAAGTAGATGAAGCCAACTCTCGGAAGTGGTTCTATTCTATAAAATTCTTAATTTATACTCCATCAACCAAAAATAGATAATTTAACTTTTTCCAAAATGACAGACTTTTTTGGGTTTGGGAAGAAATATGCAATCACTGTGTCATCTCCTATAAAGATCCATCAAAAATCCAGTGATTAGTGTTGTTCAGTAAATTAATGGAAGACCCACATTGGGAATATTGGATGTGGGGTTTTTCTGGTCATGGACCCTCAAGAGAGATCAAATGGCACTGGAAACAACTTAGGGGATGGCAAGGGAAAGTAACTAAGGAGAAGAAAAAGCAAGAAAAATAAGGAAAACTGACATTAAAATAAAACAAAAACGAATCAATATTCTTGCCTAGAGAGATAAAGTTAGATATACTTGAAATTGAAAACATGATGAATGTAACAAACACAGATTCTTATTTGATAGAACATCTTATATGTCTGCTCAGTGTAAGGATCTATGTGGAGTGCTCTGGGGGAACAGAGATGAATAAGACAAAATTCATGTCATGGAGGGTGTACATTTTGGTGTGCTTAAATTTAGAAAAATAGCTTAAACATCAGTAGTGCAAGCAGAACACTGCACATGTTTAATAGGTGTGTCAATAATGCATTAGAGTATTTCAAGGGAGGAACAATCCAATTGGAAGGATCAAGGAGGCAATAATTGATAAAGTTGTATCTCAAATGATGAATGCAGTCAAATGCGTTTATATTACAGACAAGGGCATATGATATAGAGGGACTATAGGAAACAAATTTGTGTCAGTATATTAGTTAAGGAAAAGTTTGCTGGTGTAACAGATAAATCACAAAATCTCAGTGGCTTCACAGTATATAGAAATTTAATCCTTGCTTCCAAAATGGACATTCCTATTCTGTGGGTGACTGATAAGTGATGATTTAATGACCAGGTTCTTTCAATCTTTTGACCTCACCTACTCTTGCATCTCCAAGGTTGCTGTACTTACTTACCTATATTCAGCTAATAAGAGTATAAAAATAATGGAAAGAAATGGTTAGGAGATTTTTTGGGGTCAGGTCTGGAAGTTGTACATTAGTTGTACTTATATTCCATTAACTATAACCTAGTCATGTGGCCACACAAGTGTAAAGGATACTGGGAAATGTAGTTCAGTGAGAATAACAAAAAGAAAATGGGTTTGATGAATGAATAACTACCTTATCTCTTCCACTGGCAGGGAAGTCTAAATGGAGAAGTAATTCAATTTGGTTGAAATAGAGGATGGGTTGGTATGCAAACATGATGGAGAAGTAGAAGGACCTGAAGTTCCCTCATCCCTCAAACACAGAAGTGTTGAGGCCAAAGGACTGTGAATTCCAAGAGCCCGGGCTGCACAGTAACAAAGATGTCTCCTCGAATCCACGGGGCAACCTGGTAGTCCATAGGTGCATGATAGCGAATTGGGAGAGATAAAACAGGCTACATAGGCATGGATGGAAGGGATCCCCTTCTGTGGAGAGACAAAGGGATGAGAAAGAGAGGCTGAGGAAGTGTGTAGGACTGTATCTGGACAAGAGAAAAGCCACTGGACCAGGACAGACAAAGATCAAATCTCTAACTTGGTGCTTCCTCAAGACTGAGGCCAGCTGTCCAGTTCATTCACCTGGGGAGGAGGGACACCAGCTCCAGCCTTGGTAACTAGTTCAGAGGCATAGTCCACAGTGGTAGAAAGCAATACCCTCCCTGGAGTGCTGTGGGAAGAAGGTATATAGCCATTCAAAGGACAAAGACTGCCTGCGCCTGCCAGCCAGAGGCCATATGTTGGGGCATAGAGTGGCACTTCTCCAGGACTGGAGTGCATGGAGGGCCCTTTAAGACACTGGGGTTTAAATCCCAGTTGAGTGTCAGAGAGGCACGAGAGTCAGCAGAGTAGGACAAACCGTGCACGTGGCACTGTGAGGCAATGCAGAGTGGCTCTTCCCTGGAACTGGAGCGCACAGAGCACAGTCCTTTAAGACATCAAGGTTTAAATCCCAGCCGAATGCCAGGGAGGGGCCAGAGTTGGCAGGACGGGACAAACTGTCTTGTCCGTGCCTGTGGCACTGCAAGGATGGCCTGAACAGAGTGGTTTGGGACACCTGGTCTGTGGAGGAGAGACTGGGGTGTCACCATTTTCCTTCCCATCAGCAACAAGGTGGGGGCTCAGTGAACAGACAGTGGCCCCACAGTGGAGGCAGGGCCCGTCTACACCAAAATACACCCCTCTGTGCCTGGTAACTGCATATCTACTGGAGCAGAACTGATGCTGATGAACTAGACAGCCCCTCCTCCAGTGGTTTTGCTTTTTCTGATTTAATTCTTGGACAATTTTATTTTACATATATATATAGAGAGAGATAGATGGTCTGGTTATTCTGGTTGTTAGTTTGCTTAAGCAGACATATTTATTCTCTTTATACCTGTTCTATATCTACTTGTTTTCCCTTCTCTGTCTCTGGATTAAGCTGAAGAGTTTCTCTGTCTGGTCAATTTTTTGTTCTTTTCTCTTTCCTCACTCCTGTTATATCTCTTTTTGTATGGGATAAGGCCTCTTCCATCCACAACACCACCACTCTGTTGTTTTTCTGTAGCTGATACTTTTGTGGTTTTCTTTTCTTTTTTCTTTTTCTTTTTTTGTTGTTGTTTATTTGTTTGCTTTCTTTTCCACGGTTACTTCAGTGAACAAATCAAAGCACACCTGGTGGAGTCCAAAGCATCATTACAAATAGGGAGATAAAGCAACAAGAGTCACAACAACAGACAGCAAGTAACACAATTCAAAAAACACCTCCTGAAGGGCCAGGCCCTGGTCAATGTATGACCCCTCTTTAATATAGTAGTGCTTGCAGGTCCAGGACACATAACAAGCTTTTAAAACACACAAGGGACAGAAAACTAGACAAAATGACAAAATGGAAGAATTCTCCTCAAAAGAAATTCCAGGAAGAAATGACAGCTAAAGAATTGAACAAAAAGGATATAAACAATATAACTGAACAAGAATTTAGAATAGTCATAAGATTAATTGCTGGGGTTGAAGAAAGCATAGAAGACAGCAGAGAATCTATTGTTTCAGAAATCAAGGAACTAAAAAATAGTCATGATGAATTAAAAAGTGCTGTAAATGAGCTGCAAAGTAAACTAGAGGGAGTGACAGCGTGGATTGAAGAGGCAGAAGGAAAAATAGGTGAAATAGAAGATAAATTATGGAAAAAGATGAAGCTGAGAAAAAGAGAGATAAAAAAAAAATTCTGGCCCATGAGGGGAGAATTAGAGAACTAAGTGATTCAATGAAATGGAATAATATCCATATCATAGAAGTTTAAGAAGGAGAGAGAGAAAGGGGTGGAAGGTATACTTGAACAAATCATAGCTGAGAACTTCCCAACCTGGGGAGGGAAACAGACATTGAAATCCAAAAGGCACAGAGAACTCCCTTCAGATGTAACTTGAATTGATCTTCTGAACGACATATCATAGTGAAACTGGCAAAATACAAAGATAAAGAGAGAATTCTGAAAGCAGCTCAGGATAAATGAGCCTTAACCTACAAGGCCAGACACATAAGGGTAGTAGCAGACCTATCTACTGAAACTTGGCAGGCCAGAAAGGAGTGGCAGAAAATTTTCAATGTGCTGAATAGAAAAAATATGCCACCAAGAATCCTTTATCCAGCAAGTCTGTCATTCAGAATAGAAGGAAAGATAAAGGTTTTCCCAGATGAACAAAAACTGAAAGAATTCATCACCACTAAACCAGGTCTACAAGAGATCCCAAGGGGTACTCTGTGAGTGGAATATTGCAAAGACCACAAAAACCAGAGACATCACTACAAGCATGAAACCTACAGATAACACAATGACTCTAAATCCACATCTTTCAGTAATAACACTGAATGTAAATGGACTAAATGCTCCAACCAAAAGACATAGGGTTTCAGAATGGATAAAAAAACAAGACCCATCTATTTTCTTTCTACAAGAGACCCATTTTACACCAGAGGTTACCTTCAGATTGAAAGTGAGGAGTCAAAGAAATATCTATCATGCTACTGGAAGTCAAAAGAAATCTGGAGTAGCCATACTTATATCAGACAAACTAGACTTTAAGTTAAAGGCCATAATGAGAGATGAAGAAGGGCATTATATCATAATTATGGGGTTTATCCATGAAGAAGAGCTAACAATTATAAATGTCTATGCACTGAATTAGAAAGCTCCAAAATATTTAAAACAATTAATCACAAACATAAGCAATGTAATTGGTAAGAATTTGGTAATTTCAGGGTACTTTAATAATCCACTTACAGAAATGAACAGATCATCCAGACAGAAAATCAATAAAGAAACAATGGCCCTGAATATGTTGGACCAGATGTGCTTGACGGGTATATTCAGCACTTTTCATCATAAAGCATCGGAATACACATTCTTCTTGAGTACACATGGGAATTCTCTAAGATAGATCACATACTGGGTCACAAAACAGCCCTCAATAAATATAAAATATTTGAGATCATACCATGCACATTTTCAGATCCCAATGTTCTAAAACTTGAAATCAACCACAGAAAAATATTTGGAAAACGTCCAAATGCATGGAGGTTAAAGTAGATCCTACTAAATGAATGGGTCAACCAGGCAATTCAAGAAGAATTTAAAAACTATATGGAAACAAATGAAAATGAAAACACAACAATCCAAACCCTTTGGGATTCAGCTAAGAGGAAAATGCATTACAATCCAGGCCTACCTCAAGAAACAAGAAAAATCCCAAATATAAAATCTAACAGCACACCTAAAGGAACTAGAAGCAGAAAACAAAGAAAACCCAAGGGCAGCAGAAGAAGAGAAATAATAAATATCAGAGCATAAATAAACAATATAGAATAAAAAAAATAGTAGAAGAGATCAATAAAACTAAGAGCTGGTTTTTTGAAAAAAAATAAACAAAATTGATAAACCCCTAGTGAGACTTCTCAAAAAGAGAAAAGAGAGGACCCAAATGATAAAATCATGAATGAAAGTGGATTTATTACAACCAATGTCTCAGAAATACAAGTAATTATCAGAGAATACTATCAAAAATTATATGCCAACAAACTGGACAACCTGGAGGAAATGAACAAATTCCTAGACACCCACACACTACCAAAATAGAAAATTTAAGAAGACCCATAACTAATGAAGAAATTGAATCAGTTATCAAAAATCTCCTAACAAAGAAGAGTCCTGGGCCAGATGGCTTCCCAGGGGAATTCTACCAGACTCAAATTCTATTCAAAGCAGAGTTAATACCTATCCTTCTCAAGCTGTTTCAAATAATAGAAAGGGAAGGAAAACTTCCAGACTTATTCTTTGAAGCCAGCTTTATTTACCTTGATCCCCACACCAGACAGAGACCCCACTAAAAAAGGAGAATTATAGACCAATATCCCTGATGAACATGGATGTACAAGTTATCAATAAGATACTAGCAAATCAAATTCAATAGCATATAAAAAGAATTATTCACCATGATCAAGTGGGATTCATTCCTGGACTGCAGGGCTAGTTCAATATTCACAAATAGATCAATGTGATACATCACATTAATAAAAGAAAGGATAAAAACCATATGATCCTGTCAATAGATGCAGAAAAAGCATTTGACAAAATACAGCATCCTTTCTTTTTTCTCAAAAAATTCAGGACAGAAGCAATATACCTAAACATCATAACAACCATATATGAAAAGCCAGCAGCTAATATCATCCTCAATAGGGAAAAACTGAGAGCTTTCCCCCTGAGATCAGTAACACGACAGGGATGTCCAATCTCACCACTGTTGTTTAATGTAGGGTTGGAAGTGCTAGCATCAGCAATCAGACAACAAAAGGAAAGCAAAGGCATCAAAATTGGCAAAGATGAAGTCAAGCTTTCACTTTTTGCAGATGACATGATATTGTACATGTAAAACCCGACAGACTCCACCAAAAGTCTACTAGAACTGATATATGAATTCAGCAAAGTCACAGTGTACAAAATCAATGTACAGAAATTGGTTGCATTCTTATACACTAATAATGAAGCAACAGAAAGACAAATAAAGAAACTTATCCCATTTACAATTGCACCAAGAATCATAAAATACCTAAGGATAAACCTAACCAAACATATAAAAGATCTGTATGCTGAAAACTATAGAAAAGTTACAAAGGAAATTGAAGAAGACACAAAGAAATGGAAAAAAAATTCCATGCTCATGGATTGAAAGAATAAATCTTGTTAAAATGTCAATACTACCCAAAACAATCTACACATTCAATGAAATTCCAACGAAAATTGCACTGGCATTCTTCTCAAAGCTAGAACAAACAATCCTAAAATTTGTACTGAAACCACAAAAGACCCCGAATAGCCAAATTAATACTGACAAAGAAAATCAAAGTGGGAGGCATCACAATCTCAGACTTTTAGCCTCTACAACAAAGCTGTAATCCTCAAGACAGTATGGTATTGGCTCAAAAACAGACACATATACCAATGGAATAGAATAAAGAACCCAGAATTGGACCTACAAATGTATGACCAACTAATTTTGACAAAGCAGGAAAGGGTATGCAATGGAAAAACGACAGTGTCTTTAGCAAATGGTGCCTGGAGAACTGGACAGCAACATGCAGAAGAATGAAACTAGACCAATTTCTTATACCATACATAAAAATAAACTCAAAATGGATGAAAGACCTAAATGTGAGACACGAAACCATCAAAACCCTAGAGGAGAAAGCAGGAAACAATCTCTTTGACTTCAGCCGCAGTGATTTCTTACTCAACACATCTCCAAAGGCAAAGGAATTAAATGCAAAAATGAACTATTGGGACCTCATCAAGATAAAAAGCTTCTGCACTGCAAAGGAAACAATCAACAAAACTAAAGGCAACTGATGGGATGGGAAAGATATTTTCAAATGACATATCAGATAAAGGGTTAGTGTCCAAAATCTATAAATAACTTACCAAACTCAACACCAGTGCCCCCCAAAAAATAATCCAGTGAAGAAATGGCAGAAGACATGAATACACACTTTTCCAAAGAAGACATCCAAGTGGCCAACAGACACATGAAATGATGCTCAACATCACTCCTCATCAGGGAATTACAAATCAAAACCACACTGAGATACCACCTCACACAGGTCAGAGTGGCTAAAATTAACAACTCAGGAAACAACAGATGCTGACAAGGATGTGGAGAAAAGGGAATCCTTTTGCACTGTAGGTGGGAATGCAAACTGGTGCAGCCGCTCTGGAAAACAGTGTGGAGGTTACCCCAAAAATTAAAAATGGAATTACCCTACGACCCAGCAATAGCACTACTAGGAATTTGTCCAAAGGATACAGGAGGGCTGATTCATAGGGGCACATGTACCGCAATGTTTATAGCAGCACTTTCAATGACAGCTAAATTATGGAAAGAGCCTAATGTCCATCAACTGATGAATAGATAAAGAAGATGTGGTTTATATGTACAATGGAATACTACTTGGCAATGTGCAAGAGTGAAATCATTTCATTTGCAGTAATGTGGATGGAACTGGAAGGTACTATGCTGAATGAAATAAGTCAGTCAGAGAAAGACAGATACCCTATGTTTTCACTCATATGTGGATCTTGAGAAACTTAACAGAAGACCATGGGGGAAGGGAAGGGGATAAAACATTATAGAGAGGGAGGGAGGCAAACCATAAGAGACTCTTGGATACTGAGAACAAACTGAGGGTAGATGGGGTGTGGGGGAGAGTGGAAAGTGGGTGATGAGCATTGAGGAGAGCACTTGGTAGGATGAGCACTGGGTGTTGTATGCAAGTGATGAACCATGGGAATCTACCCCAAAAACCAAGAGCACACTTTACACACTGTATGTTAGCCAATTTGACAGTAAATTATATTAAGAAAATAAAATTAAATTAAATAAAAAGAAATAGAGGATGGGAGATAAGAAATCATTGAGATAAAATTAAAGAAGTAGGTTGAGAAGACTTTTACTTTGGATTGATGGATTGATTGTTTCATTCATTCATTCACCAAAATGTATTTAGCACCTGCTATATGCAGATACTGTATTAAATGTTGAGGATTCAATAAGAAACGTGTCTATTGGAGAAGACAATTATGAGTGTAAGTGTTGTAAGCACAATAATAGAAGTGTGTACAAAATGCCATAAAATACAAAGGAGAGGAAATAATGTTGCTTGGGGAGTCTGGGATTGGAGCTAAACCAAAATGAGAGTCTTTTTATGTGAGGTTGTGGACACTGGGGATTTGAAGGAGATATTCCAAGTAGGAGAAACATCCTAGGCAAGTGACAGGTATACAGAAGGGCATGGTGAAATCACAAAGTCATAGAGAATATAGAATTTTTCATAGAATTTTTTACTAGAAATTGGCCAGCTTTACAAGTCTGAAAAATATAAATTGATGACAAAAATAAAAAAAAAAACATCAATTAATCCAACATTTCATGGTGGATCATAAATTTACGAAACTTTTTTTTTCTTTAAGAGGTGGTATAGGGTAGTGGTATGCACACTTACCAGTAGGTTAAAGAGATAAATTCAAGGTTGAGAAATGTACAATGTAGAAAGGTTCTAGAGGTACATCTCTGGTCCCTTGCAATTTAATGGTTTGCTCAGAATATATTATTTGGAGATGCTGTCAAAGACATGGACTTTGAAGTCAGATAGACTTGGGTTTGAATCCTAGATGCAGCCCTTGCCAGCTCTACAGGGTGATTTTTGTGTCTTGGTGTTCCTTGTCTGTAAAACTGGGACATTGCTATTATATACTCCAGTATATCAGTTAGGCTTTGTTGCCCATAGTTTAATGGCTTAAAAATTATTTATTAGGTCATGGTTCTAAGAGTTGACAATTTCAATTGTACTCAGTTAAAGAGTTTTCCTGTTGGCCTCACCTGAACTCATGCATATGGCTATATTCAGTTATAGGATTAGCTAATGTCTATACTGACCGCATATCTGGTAATTTGTGCTGGCTGTCAGTCAAGGTCATGGGGATGAATGGACCATATGTATCTAGCGAATTAGTTTGGGTGTATTCAGATGGTGACAATCCCAAGATTCCCAAGAGTATATAGATAGGGCAAGACTCAATGCTTAAGTGATTTACAAGCCCCTTTTTGTCTCATGTTATCTCACTGGCCAATACAAGTCACATTGTTTCATTGGCCAAGCTCAGAATTAGTGTGAAAGTTGATTATCCAAGGCCATGGATAGAGGGAGAAAACACACACACACACACACACACACACACACACTCGGACTACAACAATCTACCACATCCAATCATGGTGTCGTTGAATAAATTAAATACTATAATGTACATACTATGTTGATCAAATACTTATGTAGTAAATATTTAATAAATGGGAATGATGAAGTTAATGATGATTAAACATGGATCACTGACAGTGTATAATATTTAACTGTCACTTACAGTTGAGGAAAATGTCTAATGGGGAATAGGGGACCTGGATTCTAGGCTAGCTCAGCTGTAATGTCATGTGAGGCAGGGAATTGGGACTAGAAGGACTAGGAGTAGTTTAGCCACAACAGTGGAAAAATGGACAATATTTCTTTGTTAATTTCTGCGTCATATAATTCTTTTACCACTAGTCCTATCACATACCACCCTACTATATTGTTCCTCAATACCTATCCCTTTCCCAGTTCACCACAACCACCTTTTTTTCTTCCCAGCACTGTCACCATTGCACACATGGCTTACTATAGAACTTCTCACTCTATGTTAGGTATCCTGGGTACTTTTTCTTTCTGAATCTGTGATTGTATTTATTAGAATGCTTATAGATACATGTAACTATATAATCAACTGAAATGGCTTACAACTGAGGAATTATATCTTATATAATAACTCTGGAGGAAATGATTCCCAAGTTGATTGATTTGGACACTCAATAAATGATGTCAGTGCTCAGAGATGGCTGCTCTGAGATTCTCTTTGGTCCCCCCTCATGCTCCCTCCTATACTGTTATTGCAAAATTGTAGTTTTCATTTCCAAACATCACAGTTAAAAGACATCCAGAGGCAAGAGAGAAGGGTTACTTCCTACTCCCACTTCTAGCCCCTTACACTCTTTTGTTTACTTATCAGAGAGATTAACTTCTCTCACAAACTCTTCCTTTATTTCACAATTGACTAGCATGTGGCCACATGATTACTTCCAAACCAATCAGAGGCAAAGGGGAATAAGATTATTGTTATCATAGTCAGATTAGATTTCTCATGATTTATTTACCAGAATAGAAAGGCAATATTCTTTGTATATATTGTTGCAGAATATATTGTTAAAGGAGAGTTGTTTTTTATTTATTTAAAATTTTTTTAACATTTATTTATTTTTGAGAGATAGAGAGAGACAGAGCACAAGCAGGGGGGGGGGGCAGAGAAAGAGGGAGACAGAATCTGAAGCAGAGTCCTGGCCAAGGCTGTCAGCACAGAGCCCGACGTAGGGTTCAAACTCATGGACCATGAGATCATGACCTGGACCAAAGTGGGACGCTTAACCAACTGAGCCATCCAAATGCCACTAGGATAGTTGTTTGTTTGTTTTTTTTTAAACTTTAACAATACTCTCGTAAAGATATAAAATGGATAGATGTCAAATATTTCATTTAACACATGAATTAAGAAGGAAACCAGAAAAGAAGTTACAATCAGTTCCAAAGAGATTCCAAGGACCAAACAAATATATAAGATCATCATGATTGCTGAAGTGAATTTATTTAATCAGTGAAAAACTAGCTTCTTCCACTGTAGGGGAGAAAAGTCAATTGAACCTCCATGGAACAGAATTTATTTGAATATCTATAGAAAGGAATAAAATTTTGGACTAAGGGTAACTTGTTCTGTGAGTGTTCTGCAAGATGGGCAAATGTTTCTAATAAATTTTAACTTGATAAACGAGCGATGTCTTGCAATGCAAGTAGTATGTGATGTTGAATGTCACATGACCACAACTGAGCCAATAGTTCTTGAAATTCGCTTTGATATCCAAATGCTTTGGATTACAAGCATGTTTCCAGAATGAATTATGCTCACAAATCAAGGTTTTACTGTAATTTGTTTTACCGTCAGTTTCTACAAGTTAACTTCTGTCTCTCCAGGCTTGTAAGATAGCTCAAAGACAATGAAAGTCACAACATAAAATCAGATGCCTTGGGAGAGTGGGCTCTAAAAAATACATAATGTGGGGCGCCTGGGTGGCTCAGTCGGTTAAGTGTCCGACTTCAGCTCAGGTCATGATCTCACGGTCTGTGAGTTCGAGCCCAGCGTCGGGCTATGTGCTGACAGCTCAGAGCCTGGAGCCCATTTCAGATTCTGTGCCTCCCTCTCTCTCTGCCCCTCCCCTGTTCATACTCTGTCTCTCTCTGTCTTAAAAATAAATAAATGTTAAAAAAAATAAAAAATAAAATAAAAAATACATAATTTTCATTTGAAGACATCTTAGAATCTTTTGGTACAGTTAAAAGTCTTTCAATTTTTTCTTATAATATGTGCAAAATCAGATTTTCTTAGCAAGGAATAAACGCACATGACTCTTGGATAGACCAACAACATTGTCTGCCACAGTTACATTGCTGGAAATTAGAGAAATAAACATATTCTAATTTGCAATGAGACTTTCACACCTCCTTACAAGGATCATTTTGGAAGTAAATGGTGAAACAGGCAGTTTTGGCTGAGGCAGAGAAAGCCTGGTGATTTGTCCTTAGTCTAAGCCTGAGCCTGCAGTGGAATGGAACAGCAACTTGGTATCTTCATTCCTGAGGAGTTAAAATTGCACACTAGGAATTGCAGCCAGAGACACTTCTGCCATGAGGGACTGGACCATGAATGATTCCCTTTTGGAAGCTGCAGAATTTTAATTTTTCTAATGTGCATGACCAGTCTTTTCTCCAATTCCACCCTCTTCCTTGGTTCTTTCTGCATTTGGTGTAAATTGAATTCCAAGGGAATTATACCAGGGATCACATACTATTCATTTCAGTCTGTTGACAGGCAATTTTTTTCTGTAGTATCCTGCTGGGGATTTGATAGTGAGAGGGGGTGGTGTGAAAATGTGATATCTGGTATTCTTACAGCTTTTGTCCCCAATCTGGTGTTTATGGGCTGCTTTATTCCTGTGTCTTATACAGTTCGGAATACTATATCTTTGTACCTTAATTAGTTTAAAAATTAATAAACCTTTTTTTTTTTAAGTTTCAAACCACCCAGTGTGCTTGTTAATGGCTCAGCAAGCCTGTCCTGTCATAGGAAAGAAATCTAGTCAGGCTTTTGCTAACTGCTGCATTTCATACATATACATTTCACACATATACATCAGATTTTGACTGTAAATAAGTTGCTCCTTAAGAAAGAATTGCTCACACTTTAGAGGGATAAAAAATTTATTTTCACTCTGTTTTATTACAACTATATAATGCCTGTTGACCATTTCCAAGCCAAAGTCTAGGTCTACCTTTGAAAATACTGATTTCTCTAGGCTAGTGGTTCTCAAACTTTAGCCTGCATCATAATCACATGGTGGGGGGGGGCTTATTGACACATAGATGTCTGGGAGTTTCTGACTCAACAGGTCAAGATAGGCTTAAGAATTGACATTTGTAAGAAGTTCCCAGGTGATGCTGATGCTGCTGGTTTGGGAAATACAATTTGAGAACCACTGTTTTAGAACACGTACCTTCAAGACATTCTTTCAGTCTCAGAGGCATCCCAAATGTACATTTGAGAGATAAGGGAAGTAATTTTATTATTTGTAAGAAATCTTTTTTTGCCCTTCAAAGGAGCCTATGTGACTTTCTATTATCGTCATCCATGAAAGTATTGATGTGAATAATCAAAAATGGCAGACCATTAAAAACTCATTGGATAGAAATCGCTCTAGTACTTCGAACTCTCTGTCAATGCATGACATAGATAGGTGAAAGAGTCTAACTGAAAATCAGCAGACATATAAACCTGAGTACTGTTCTTAGCATGCATGGCTGTGTCACTTTGGCCCATCACTGATTGTCTGTAAATTTTATCTGTAGACAAAGATTGTGGATGTGTTGATTGCTAAGTTCCCTTCCAGGGTGAATTTCCCATGAATCTGATCTTAAGCAGGCCCATCTGCTGGTATGAACATCTAGAGTAAAGGAATCCAGCAGGAGAGGGGCAGTACCTGTCTCATAGTCCACAGCTATGGTTATGCCAACCCTGATAACAGAGAGTGAAGAGAAGAGACCAGTGGAGTTACAAGGGACCCAGGTAAAGTTGATATGATTATCATGATATTGACCTGCTCACTTGATAGAGCTGTCATCGGATTACCAATGATCTCCAACTGCCTGACACAGTTTTACACCTTCTTACACCTGTGCTCTGAGAATTGTTTCAACACCAAAGCTCTTCAATGGAAGGAAAAGCACCATTGCCTCTTTTCAGTAGAAACTCTGGGGGATTTCCTAGGAAGTGCTATGGATAACTAACAAGACTGCCTGTACTTCACTTTAGGCATCTGAAGGGTCACAGAAGAAAGGCAGAACACCTTCGGTTTCACCTCAGTATCCTTGAGTTCCATGTACAACCTGTTGTGAGTAGACAGGAGGTCAGAGACCCTTTGAAAGGATATGTATTGTGAGTCTTGCAGCTATTGCATATATGTGTGTATGTGTTTCCTTTGCAAAACTGTGGGCTCTTAGGCTGCTGGCTATGCTTCCTCCATCACTGAGTGTGTCTATTGACAGAACCTGGAGCAGAAGTGCTTTATACAGGTATGCTGAATGGATAAACATATGGATATACATGCTTTGCATGAATGAAATGCTTTATGTGTGGAGGTAAATTTAAAGGTTGTTTTGTTGGTTTGTTTGTTTTTCTCAGAAAACTCTTCAGAATCAATAAAGTTATGAATGAATGAATGACTTTTATATGAAAACAGAAAGTTACATCTAAGGCAGAACATCTGTTGTCTCAATAAAGAGTTATTGAATGGATGGATGAATAAATTCTTCAATAGAAGTTTTGATGAAAACGGGATTTTTTTTTGTGACTTGCAAAGCTAACATCTGCATATCTAAGTCTTGATAAACTTTCAGTGGGTCCCAAGATAACTATGCAATAAAAAATAAATAAGTAAACAGCTTCTCCCTGATCTTCACATGAATCATACATATTTTTATGTCTCTTCATTTTTTGGAATATTAATTTTATTAGGAAACCATTTGATAGTTGTATTAGATCATTTAATCAGTCACTTAATTTTAATGTGGCCTGAGGACATCAATTAAAATATGGATTTTTCATTGATTCAATAAACATGTGAGCATCTCCAAGTGCTAGGGAATGGAGATGCAGGCTAAGATCCTTGCTCTCAGGGAGCTTACAGTCTAGCAGGGAAGCAATATTAAATAAATATTTATGTTTCTCATAAATACATAGGACAGAGAAAATCGTTGGTGCTTTTCAAGAGCACATAGTGTCTAACCCAGCCCATAGAAGTCACAGAGACAAAAAGTAAGTGTTTCAGAGAAAGTACAGGCAGAGGGAATGTTAGGTGGTGGACCCTGAAGTGGGAAGGACTGTGTAGGTTTGAGGAGCTAGAAGTCTAGAACAGATGGAGCACTGAGTGTGGGGAGGAGTCAAGGAGATGAGACAGAAGAGGGGATGTGATGGTCACAATTATGGAGGGCATGAGGGGTCTGGTACTTCTACAGGGAACCCATGTGACACTGAAGCAAGGGAGCAGCATGACCAGGTGTGCACTTAGAACGGTCATCCTACCTCACAGTGATGGAGAGGCAAGACTAGCTAAGACTAGAAGCAGATAGATCACTTCTAAGGCCTTTGGAGGTGAAAGACAAAGATAATGGGGAATTTAAGAGATAGTGAGGAGGCAAAATCAATCAACCTTGATGACTGAATCTGAGGTTCCTAAAAGACCACCAGTGCAGATATCCAGTAGATCCAAAAGATACATAGGTCTAGAGCTCAGGGAGAACAATGTCGACACAGGAATCATCTGCATTTAGATGGTTTCTGAAGCCATAAGAAGGGCTGAAATGACCAAGAGGGAATAAACCTAACCATGAGTAACATATACATTTAAGAATGAGCCTGGGTGGCTTAGTTGGTTAAGCATCCAACTTCGGCTCAGGTCATGATCTCATGGCTCATAAGTTTGAGCCCCACTTCAGGCTCTGTGCTGACAGCTCAGAGCTTGGAGCCTGCTTCAGATTCTGTGTCTCCCTCTCTCTCTGCCCCTCCCCTACTCAAGTGCTGTCTCTCAAAAATAAAAACATTAAAAAAAACTAAAAAAAAAAAAAAAGATGAGCAAAGTGCCAGAGGAGGGGAAAGAGGGCATGCGGAGTTACTATTTAATAACAGAGTTCTGTTTGGAATGATGAAAAGTTCTGGATATGGATGGTGGTGGTGGTAGCACAACCATGTGAATGGACTTAATGCCACAGAACTGTACACCTAAAAATGGTTAAAATGATACATTTTATGTTCTATATATTTTAACACAATTTTTTAAAAACAGAATGAGGGGATACTTTCATGTTATCTTTGTATGTTTTAGAATAATGATCTATTTATGTTTTGCTAATGAAAAATCAGGACAGATAGTAAAGGGAGTAGGAGAGAAATCACCAGAGGAACAGGGGCAGGCCAAGGGAGACGTAACAAGAAGGGGCAAAGAGGTTGGCAGGAGACCTAAAGTTTCGGTCTGGAAGCTAAGGACAGCATGACGGGGAGGAAGTGTTCAACTGCACTGAATGCCTCAGAGAATTCAGTCAGATAAAGTCAGAAAAGAACGCACCGAGCAACATGGAGGTAAACCTTGGAGAGGGCTATTGGCAGGGGAAGGCAATGAGGAGAAGGACGGAGAGATAATTGGTAGGAAATAGAGCCCTGAATGCAGACAACAAGTCTGGCTGGTAAGGGAAGGAGTAGTGGCTAAAAAGATGAGTAATAGATGCTTTTAAAAATTGTGTGTGGTAAAATATCATCATGCATAATCAGCAAAGCAATCATTTCAGAAGAAAAATGACTTTCTGTTAATAATCTCAATCATACCTGCAGTGTATAGGTTATGGGACTTTTCATGCTACTTGTGGGTTAGAAAGGATAACCGAAAGTTATTCTTTTTTTTATGGGTGGTAAAGCTGAACCACAGAAAAGTTTCTCGAAGAAATAGACAAGGAATTGAAGTTTATCCATAAATATCTTCATTGATTTTTGTTTAATGCAGAAAAGTATGATGCACTGTGTTAAGAAAACAATTTTGCCGTAATAGCCACATGTTGGAAAAGTCTAAAATTTTAAGGCTACTCGTATATTAATTTTGGTACATGTCCAATGGAAGATACTTCACACTCCAGTAACATCCTCAAGATACTGAAGTCAGTCTTCTGGATTGGTGCATTGAAGGCTGGACTAATACTAAGACCCAGGACCAGTCCGGTGTCCACTGGATCAATAATCCTGTCATCCTACAGCCTTGCACTGGAATAGTAAGGGTTTCCTTCCTCTTCAAACTTCTTAATGATTGGCTCTTTTAAAGCTGATTCATCTGCACTGGAGAATTGTTTTCCTTCACGTGCTCTTTGGTCCTTTGCTACTGTGGCCAACACATTGGCTGCCTGCTCTCCTCCCATCACTGAGACATGAGTGTTTGGCCACAGGTAGAGGAATCTTGGGCTATATGCTCTGCCACACATCCCATAGTTTCCAGCCCCATAGGATTCCCCCAATGATGACAGTTATCTTAGGCACATTGGCACCGGCTACAGCAGCCACCATCTTGGCACCATCCTTGGCAATTCCTTCTGCCTCATAGTCTCTACCAACCTAAACCTGGTAATATTTTGAAGGAACAGCAGAGGAATATTCCTTTGGCAGCATAACTGGATGAAGTGAGCACGCTTTTTTGCAGATTCAGAAAAGAGAACTCCATTATTTCCTATGATACCTATAGGGTATCCAAATATTCTAGCAAATCCTGTAACTAATGTGTCTCCATATAAGGCTTTTGAATCTGCTTCCATCCATGATTCTAGCAATGACCTCTTGGATATCAAAGTTCCTCTTAAGGTTAGTGCCAACTATTCCATACAATTCATTAGCAGGAAGCAAAGGATCTTTAGAAGGCTCAATGGAAACATCCAATTTCTTCTGATAATTTAGATTCCTCACAATTTTCCTAGTTATGTGAAGGGCATGAGGATCATCCAAAGCATAGTAGTCAGTTACTCCAGACTTTCTGCAGTGCAGATTGGCACCTCCAAGATCCTCAGCTGAGACCTCTTCTCCAGTTGCGTCTTTAACCAACTGGGGTCCTCCCAAGAAAATGGTACGCTGCTTGCGTACAATGATGTTTTCATCAGCCATTGCAGGCACATAAGAACTACCTGCCATACAGGAGCACATGACCACCGCTATCTGTGCAATATTTTGAGAAGACATAATTGCCTGATTATAGAATATATGGCCAAAGTGATCTCGATCTGGAAATATTTTTGCTTGCCAATGTAAGTTTGCGCCTCCTGAATCAACCAAGTAGATGCAGGGGAGCCTGTTTTGCATTGCAATTTCTTGTGCCCACAAATGCTTCTTCACAGTCACGGGATAGTGGGTCCCTCCTTTGATGGTGGCATCATTGGCAACAATTATAATTCTACTCCTGATACTCTCCCAATGCCTGTAATGCCACTGGCACGCACCTCCTCATTAGCATATAACTGGTAACCTGCAAACTGGGATAATTCCAGAAATGGAGACGCTGGGACTATAAGACTGTCCACTCTTTCTCTGGCTAAAGGTTTTCCTCTTGATATGCGGCGTTCTCGGGCTTTCTCACTGCCTCCTAATCTTATTTTCTGTGCTTGTTCATGGAGCTGATTTACAAGTACTTTCATCTGTTCATAGTTTTCCTGGTAGATGGCAGAACCTGAGTCCGGCTGGGTACCCAGTGTGGCCACTGAGTCCCTGTAATAAGTGCGCTGGCCGGGGACAAGGGCGCAAGCGCACCGCTGCAGGGCTAACCTCAGGGAAGCCCACTTGACAGCCTGTCCGGAGGGAAGAACTAGCGCAACACAGCGGCCCGCGCAGGTTCAGAGTTGGCTATTTCCCAGCTGGCTTCCCTGATTCGGGATACAGCTCAGCTCACGTCCTTACAGACCAACCCGCCTGAAACACCGCAAAGTCTCAGGCCAGCCACAGTGTATGTCTCTTCATTTGTAACAATAACAACAAAAATAATGAGTTAACCCTAACTGGGCATTGTGCAAGCCTTCTTTTTTGTTTAAAAGTCATAGCAATCTGAGAAGTAGTCACTAGAATTATCCTCAGAAAGACTGTATAACTTACTCAAGGGCATCTAGCCATTGATGGGGGGAGGCAGGATTTTTGCCAAGGAAGTTTGACCACAGTGCCATGCTTCTCACTGTTGCACCATACTAGTAGCATTGATGATAAATGAGCCTGTGGGGAAACAGCTTGTGGCAGACCAAATAATGGCCCCCCAAAGATCTCTATATCCTAATGCCTTAAACCTGTGAATGAATTACCTTACATGGCAAAAGGGACTTTACAATGGCAATTAAATTAAAGATATTGAGATGGGGAGATTACCTTGGATTATACAGATGGTCTTAAAATAATCACAAAGGTTTTTATAAGCTGGAGGCAGGAGGATCAGAGTAAGAAAAGGTTATGGATAACAGAAGCAGAGGTCAGAGTGATGAGCAGAGGGGCCATGAGCTGAGGAATAGAAGCAGTCTTGAGAAGCTGGAAAAAGCAAGGGAACAGATTTCTCTCCTAGAATCTCCAGAATAAATGAAGTCCTGTCAACGTATTTTGGACTTGTGACCTCCAGAGCTGTGAGATAATAAATTTACATTGTTTTAAAGCACTAAGTGGTAATTATTAGCAAATATTTAGTTTTGGCAATTTGTTACAGCAGTCATAGGAACTAATACACAGCTGATGTAACCTGATGATAGTTACACCCTGCCCTTGTTAGGAAGATACCTACACAAGGCCTCAAATCTGCTTAACTGCTCCATAGACCTTACTCTGGAGTGAAATGCCCTGTTGGTTTTGAGGTTTGGATTTGCTTGCTGCTTTATTTATCAGTACATAAATACATGCCATTTCAGAAAGTGGATGCCATTCCCCAGCATATTCACAGCAATCAAAATAGCAAACAGACTGAAAATTGCCATAATAGCACTTATTCTTGTCCTCACTTTGACTTATAAAATGACATGCTTACAAGATTTGTAAAAAATCTCAGTTTTGCTTTGCTCCCTCCCTTTTTTCTAGATCTTTCTTTTCCCTCTCTGCTAAGAAATTTAGCCTCTTAGCATAAGGTTTCCTTACACTGACATATATTGTGAGCTTTGTTTTTCTTTTTTTTTAAGTGAGCATATTTTTCTCTTTTAATTATTTTTATGACATGTGTTGGGTTAGCAACAAAAGGGAGCTTTGAAATGGAAAACATAAACATGAGGAATGCAGAGTCTAAATTAATTTCCCCTCTGACTTAGGGGAAACCATTGTTGGTCTCTATTTGAGTATATCAAAATTATGTGGTAAAGAAAGCAGGATTATTTTAAACTTTAAAAAGAAGAGAAGGACATTAATATCCTTTGGACACCTACTATATGTCTAATGCCTTATGCATGCCATCATATTTACTTCTAATAATTTGTAAAGGTTAGGTATTTTCCCCATATTTTGGATGTGGAAGAGCAAAATAATTTACACAAAATGTCACAGATTTGAAAGAGAAGAGCCAGATATTACATGAGGCCTAGACTATTATAAACCCCACAAAGAATGGTTTTCCTTTCTGTGCTGCCTCCAAGGCAAAGAGTGCATTTTCCCTCATGGGTCACCATCAAGTAGCTTTCAGAGAATTTCCTGATACCTGGGAGCAGATTACAACTATGGGTCCTACTTCTTCTGTTCATGCCATTTTCCTCCTACTTGGAAGTTTCCTGTCTGCCTTCAGTATCCCCTCCACTTCAAAGTCATCCTCCTGTTCTCTGAGTTCCTCATTGACTCAAATCCTTGCTTTCATTCTTTCTTTTCATGAGCTTGTAATGTTTGATAGAGACAGAATGTTTGGCAGAGAAGGCCTTTGCAATATTACTATGGCAAACCTAGTCTATCCACAACACACTTCACCCCAAAATATCATGGTCTCCCATATACTTGGAAAACTGGATTGTTCCCTTGGCGATTAATTTCAAATGCTGGTGTCTGTTACAAATAAATCTGCTAAAGATGACACTTTTGTAATGTTATCTGATATAGGTAATATACAAAGAGGCAGAATATAAATTTGGATAATCAAGTATAAGGGGAGAGAAACAGAATAGTGGGATGAAGAAAGATCATAAATAGGCACCTTGGAAAAAGAAAAGCTTCCATGATTTTATGTTAAGCAAAGCTAGATAAGTTAAGACTGAGACACTTGGAGTTGTGGCAAATAGTCCCTTGACAAGCATGGGGTTTTACATTTCCACTGCAGTTTGCTGGTGTAGGCCTCAGTGTTGCTTAAAACTAAAATACGATCCTGCTGAAGACAGGAAAAAGAACATTTGGTGGACAATAGCCTGCCTTAGCATACTGTCTGTTTCCTTTTTTGTCCTCCCACATCCCCCTGATTCATGTTCTGCTATAACCTGAGCTCCTGCAGACTGAACCTATGGGGCACATCATCCAGGCTCCTTTGAACTCTCTTCTCATTGGGTTCAGCCATTGAAGGCACCAGCAGGAGATTTTAGCTTTGGAGGGCAAAGAAGTTGGGGCATTTCTTTCTTGCTGTTTCCTGTTCCATGCTATGGTTCTGGTAAGGTCTATACCTTTTCATTACTGTAGATACTATAGATAGGGACCGATATATGAAGTCTCACTGGACTTCAGTAACACACTTTTCTTCCTTTGCCCCATCATATGTAGGAGCAATAATGACTCTCCACTCTTGCTAACTTCTGGGTGCCTCAACCTCTTCACTGGTCAGTTTAAGTCACCCACTCTTAATATGAATAGTCCCCTCATCAAAACCTCTTCAACTCAACCATCTGTGTATAAGTCTATTTCCTGATGTTACCCTAACTGAGGACAATTTCCTTTTCACGACCTCCTGAATAGAGAGCTTCCCTGAAACCATGATTATTTCATTTTTCATTTTGTTCCAGTACCAGAGTCACCCATGTTTTTAAATCTCAAGATCATTTGTTTACTTGTTTTCCTTTGTATATAGGGAAATAATCTCACCTGTTTCACAGGGGAAAATAAAGTAAAGTAGTACCTCCTTAAAAGTAGCATGGGTTTGTTCCTTTGGAGGATCAAATTAGTGCCTCCCTAGAAATAAAATCCACTGTTGAAACAAGACCCCACTCTATTTCCTTAGTGTAAAATCTGACAAGGTTTTCCTTATCATAGAACATTGGAGTCACAATGGGGTTCCACTGTGCTTGTTTCTGAACCCTACAGTGTCACTTTATGGGTGCACAATATCTATGTCCCTATATGTTCTAGACATTTTTAGAAAATTTAACATAGCTATCTGCAATAAAATGTTATGAAGAGTTGGAGTCTTACCTCAACCAGGCAAAAGCCTGATTAAAAAGATCTTGTGCTGGCCCTGAAGGTCAGTATTTATAGCACTATATTATTTATAAATAATGTGAGAATTATTATAGCAATAAAAGTTGGTGTTCCAAAGAATGGGCATATTAGGGATGGCTAAATTATGGTGACATTGAGACCATAGGTCACATCTGAAGCTTCCTTTCATACCAGTGGAAAATTACTACCAATTTGACTGCAAAGCTATAGGAAAGTCTTGAAAGACATAGAGAGCGGTGGGGAAATTTCTATACATTTAACTAGGGGGAGAAATGAGGAAGACTAGGTGGATCCAAGGAGGCTGGAAGACTTGAATGATCTAGCATTCTTGCTCAGTCTCAACGTTTCTGCCTAACTTTTTTTTTCCTCTGAATCTGACTAAAGTCCTGCTTTCAAATAGAAATATGCAGCTGAAGAAACTCCTGCGAGAGGATGAGATTGGATACTGTGTCTTCCACTCTCTCAAAAGAGAACGTGTCAGGTTAATCACAAATCATGAATCAGACCTTAATCCTCAAGCCCCTCCACCCCTCCCATAAAAGATCAGACAACCCTGTAGTTCCCTGTTCAAACCACTGCATGGCCAAGGCTCAGACAATTGACAAATTTAAGAGACAGCTATAAGAAAGTCTCATTCTCTTGAAGGAAAGTTTTAGAACTCAGAATTGTTGGAGCACTCTCAGGAACTATCCCTATGGAGATAGGGTCCACTTGATTGCCGGTGAACACAATCTTATCACAAGACCTGTGACTTTTTTTTTTTAATTAACACTCATTTTGAAAGACTGTAGTCTATATGATGTCCCTACCTCACCCCTTCTCTGATTTAAATGCCTCTTAAACTGGAAGATCCGTTTTCATTCAAAAGCTGAGTTAACAGGTGTTTATTACTCTAGGAATCAATCCAGTTTTAAAAGTTCAAGTCCACTTCTGGCTAATTCTGAAACATTTGAGATGGGAAAGAGCTCAGAAAATGATTTTCAAAACCAGTCATCTAATCATACATACTGTTTCTGGCTATGGGCAAGAAATCGATTTAGTGAAGAAAAACTATTCTGTGGCATTTGTAATATAAGAACTACCAGGAGAGTCTCACTCTGCTGGAAGATCTCTTTGTCCAAAAAGTATCAGAAATGCAAGTACACTTCTGGGCAACTGGGGGGAAGCAAAATAACCTTCCCATCCTTTGATAGACTGCCATCTCTCTCTCTTTTTGTTTTGTTTTCCCCGTGTTTTAGCACTTTAAGTGTTTACTTTTTTTCCTTGGGGTTTGTTTCATATAGCATAAAATTTGTGTAAATATTTTTTTCTTTCTTTAGAGAAAATTCATTCTTCTGGAGGTCTGTTAAAGTTCTTAGGCAACCTTCAAACTACTAATTATGTAGAGATTATACTGGGAAGGAAGCAGATTCTATTCAAGGGTGATTACCATGTAATCCAGACAGCATAAATAGTAATGTACTTAGTGCAGAAGAGTTTGCAAAATGCACAACCATTTTTTGGCTATGTGGCCTGGGGAAAAAAGAAGAACCCACACACTTGTGATTTATGATTCCTTCATTTCTGTTAGGAGCTATCTTATTTACATTTCTAATCTTTTCCTTATGAGAATAAAAATAATCTTTGGTATGGCATGTTTCTTCTTCCCTTGACATTCTGCATCCTTGGGTCAGTGTTGGACTGCTTAACCCTGGAGTTTGTAGGACAGCATTGTGGAAGTAGAAGAAAAGCCACTAGATTTAGTTGGCTGGAAGGCAAGTTTTACCATGTATTTCTATAATCTGTATTCCTATATTATTTTCAGTTCCTGCCACACAAACTTTTGCACTTTGGAAAAACATAAAGATCTAGTTTTCCAGATTCAAGATTTAAGATTTCATGTTTGAAAATTCACTATGTACTCTCCTGTGGTTTCAAATTCCTCTACTCTTAAATTAATAGTGGATTGAAAGATACTAACAAAAGGTGTTTAAAAATTGACATTTAATTGAGACTTTTCCCCAAATGGAACCTGAAGAATTCCAAGGCACTTCCAAAGAGAAAGTTGGCATGTGTCTCAAATACAGACCAAATTTTATGAATTTGCCAATCTTAAGTATTATAAATAGTCTATTCCATCTCACTTAATTAGGGAGGATAAAATATGTCTTCTATTATTCTTCATTGTGGTGACATTTAGTTGATCTTGAATGTATGGATTATTTCTCCAGTTGCTTCATATGTTTATTAACCACATGAACCATATCATTTAATATTTTGTCTCCACCCCAACACTGCACATATATTCTTATGTACTCAAAACTGACACAAACCTCTGAAGCTAAAGTTCATTGTAATAATTCTGCAAAAGCATCATCAGTCAGAATAGACTAGAATATGCTGCAGCAACAACAAATGAAAATATCATCAACTTATAGCACCCTGGGATTCAAGCAAATACAGCATTCTCTAGATGGCATAGTGCTTATATCATGGCAGAAAATGAGAGATATTGAACCACGTGTGGGGTCTTAAAGCTGCTGCTTTGAGGGGACATGCATTGCTTTTGCCCACATTTCATTTCTCAAAGTCTTATGGCCACTCACTGAAGAGAGGAGAAGTGAAATACTGGGCAAACAATAACATAATCTCCACAGGAGACATAGGGGTTAGAAAGAAGACATATTGGAGCAATGTTTAGTCTGCATATCCTTCCAGCCTTAGGCCAAGCACTTAACAGCCATTATTCACCACTTCCCTGTCTCTCCTAACCTTGGGTATGATTAAATTAATTGGTTAAGGAAAGCTGGTATGTATTTCATGTGATTAATGCCTTGGAAAACAATTGCCATAGATTGCATTGATTTGTTTCATTTTACATACTTGAAATTAGAGGCTTATGAAGTCTACATGCAAATTTATGCAAAGTGGAATGCAAATTCATATTGTGAGCTATGAGTCCTGGCACTCCCCCCTCCCCCTAGAAAAAGAACTGCACCATTGAATATGCATGTGCTGCATATGGTGCTGCTCTTTTCAAATACCGACTCAGAGCCAGCAGCCAAATAAATCCCAGTGACATCGACTGAGCTACAAACAAAAGTTTAAAGTCATTTAAGAACAAAAATTGAGCTCCAAAGTCTCAATATTTTTAGGGTCAATATCTTCAAACAAGATTTGAGTTAACAAATGCACTATTCCCTGGACTGAGCTCTGTGTAGATGGGCAGAGGCATATTGTTGAACAAAAGAGGTACTGGCGGAACCCATCCTAGAATTTCATTCTCTTGATTACTTGCTTCTGGTGATCACTTGGCTGACTGGATCAAATAAATCTTCATTGCCACGAGCCAGTGCCCATGTGTGCTGACAATATTTCTCCCTCATTTGTACCCATCAGTGGGGGATTCTGGTTCCAAGATTCAGACAGGGAGTGATTATTAAGATAGTCTCAAAGAGAGGAACAAATTTTGCACCTGAGTGCTTTCAAGTCAGGCATAGGGGAAAAATTAACCACTTGTAGGAATCCCAATTAGAAACAATATTTTGATTGGCCTGCAGGTGGTACTCAGATGATTCTTTGGAGCTCATTCTGTTCTTGTGAGACCCCCAATTTTGCTTTGATACTAAATACATGTAAAATATTTTTGGTAAATGTTTATAAATAAACTGATAAGGGGCACAGTCTCAAGAGGGTTCTTCTAATTTGATGCTAATGAATTCAGTTATTTAGTTATTCATCCATTTATCAAATACTATTTTGGTTACTCTCCAAGTACCAGGCAGGGACCTGGGAGTACAAGAATGAATGACAAGCATCCCCTGTCCTTGAGGAGTACCAACCAACCTACTGAGCTACCTGAAGCTTTTCATAGTGTCAAGGACACTGTCTTTGGGTGGCTTTTAAAACTAAAGGCATATGAATCACATTAAGAAATATACTAGGTGGGAGGAAGAAGCAACGATAATTTTTTCATGTGATGTTTATGGAACAATCCTCCATTACAGCAACTGTTTTTATAAAAATCTATTCAGGAAAATATTTCTCAGCCACAGTTTAGGTTTCAAACAATATTTAGTACAACAAAATTTCAGTATAATAAATGTGTTTCAAATGTCCCCTGGAGTTTGTCATAATAGGATTTGATCTATGAGTTTAAAAAATATGCCCAGTGGTTTAGATATTTTACTTATAAATAATTTCCCAGAGAGAATGGGAAAGGGAAATATAAGCTATGTTGGAAGCATAAAATGACCTAGGGGCTAAGGGACGTACATCTTCTCTATTTACCTTTGGACTGTGGCCTTAAGACAATCATTCAAGGGGCTCCTGGGTGGCTCAGTCAGTTAAACAACCGACCTTGACTCAGGTCATGATCTCATGGTTTCTGAGTTCGAGTCCCCGGTTGGGCTCTATGCTGACACCTCTGAGCCTGGAGCCTGCTTCAGATTCTGTGTCTCCCTCTCTATCTGTCCCTCCCCCACTCATTCTCTGTTTCTCTCTGTCTCAGAAATAAATTTAAAAAAAAAACAAAACATTAATTTTTTTTTTAAAAAGACAATCATTCAAAATTGGCATACCAGTGACAAATGTGGCACAGTCCCCCACAGAGATCAATTCAGGAGTGCAAGTTAAGTCATATAAGCTGAGAGGAAGTCTGATGAAAGAAACAATCAAAAGATGGCTATTTTTTTTTAAGTTTATTTATTTTGAGAGAGTGAGGGATGAGGAAGGAGTAGCAGAGAGAGGGAGAGAGAGAGAGGGGGAGAGAGAGAGAGAGAGAAAGAGAGAGAGAGAGAATCCCAAGCAGGCTCCATGCTGTCAGCACAGATCCTGACATGTGGCTTGATCCCACAAACCTGTGAGATCATGACCAGAGCCAAAAACCAAGATTTGGACACCAAATAGACTGAGAGAACCAGGTGCCCCAAAGGATGGCTATTATTAACAAAAGGAATAATAATCATTATAATGGCACCAAGTCATAGTGTTTAAATATACAGTAAGTACTGAGATAAGAGCATTTATTTGTTACATCAACTCATGTTCATTTTATAGGTTATGACACTGAGGCTCAGACAGGTATATAAAGCCTGGTATTCAGTTTGGATCCACATCCTCTTTTTTCCCCAGGTGTTAAACCTCTTCCTGAGGAGATCTTCTCTCCTTCAGCTGAGAGCCAGGGAAGCTGTCAGAACAGGAAAGTACACATTAGCTTAACCTCAGTGAAGGGCAGTTTATAGAAGTCTGCTCATATGTGGGCTATTCAATGAGCTCAACTAATCCAATCAAAGGACCAAAAAGACTACTTCTTCTTTTATTCTTTTTACTAGAAAAAAATCATGGAAGCAGGAGAATGGAAGTGACCCCTTTCTGGTTTCCCACATCTTAGCATGTTTCAAGTTTGTGGTTACCACATATAGTAGGTTGAACTGTACAAGTTCTAACTCCAGTACCTGTGACTGTGGTCTTATTTGGAGACAGAATTGTTTATATAGTTAACTAAGATGGGTTCATGCTGGATTAGAGTGAGCCCTAAATCCAATGACTGGAACTTTTATAAAAGAAAGAAGATGGAGATTTGGACACAGGGACAGACTACATGAAGATGGAGTCAGGGATTATTAGTGATGCAAGATATAAGCTACAGAATACCAAGGATTGCTGACAACAACCAGAAACTAGGAGACAGTCAAGGAAGGATGCTTCTCTAGAACATTCAGAAGAAGCACAGACCTACTGACACCTTGATTTTGGATTTCTACCCTCAGACCTAGGAGAGAATAAATTTCTATTGGTTTAAACTACTTGGTTTGTGGTATTTGTTATGGTAGCCCTTGGGAAGATAATCTACCACATTTCTTGTCCCTCTCCATTATATCCTCTGTATAGCCACCATCTATTTCAGACTTTTGTCTCCATCACTTGAACTGTTGTGGTGGGATTTTCTCTGCTGTGGCTGCAAAGTATTCTTTCCTTTTGCAGTGTATCCTTCCCACCACTGCCAAAATCATTTTTCAGAAATCCAGGTCCAACTATGCCATACCTCTACTGTTCCAAGTTTTCAGTCATCCCTCAACATTTGACATGCCCATCTGTGGACTCAAAACTCCCCATGAGAAGGGTCTAACTCACCTGCACATTATTGTGGTCTCCCATGTCTTTGTCATCTCAGTCCTATGAATCGATGGTTAATACTCACAGTTACTATTATTTCTTAAATATGAATTCAGCCCAAATGGAAGTTTTGCATGCTGTTTCTTTTACCGTTTTATTTATTTTTGAGACAGAGAGAGAGACAGAGCATGAATGGGGGAGGGGCAGAGAGAGAGGGAGACACAGAATCGGAAGCAGGCTCCAGGCTCTGAGCCATCAGCCCAGAGCCCCACGCGGGGCTTAAACTCACCGACCGCGAGATCATGACCTGAGCTGAAGTCGGACGCTTAACCGACTGAGCCACCCAGCCGCCCCTTGCATGCTGTTTCTATGCCTCTCATTTTTCTTCCTTGTTACTTTCCCATATTTACATACTACAATCTTGCTGAAGATGTCACCGTCTCCTTCTCTTTCAACTCTGAGGCCCATGGTTGTCCTTCCTGCTTCACAAATGCTATTTCCTCATAGCCTTTCCCAGTTGTACTAATTTGGTGGTCCCTTCCCACTAATGACACTCTCATAATTTCCCCCTCCATTAATAATAATTAAAATTTACTGAATTCTTCCCATGTACCAACCACTGTGCTAAGAACTTAACTTACATAGATTATTACACTTCATCCTCACAACAATCCTACTTGTTAATTTTACAGGAAAAAGAATTAAGGTTAGAATTAGTAAGTGTCTTAGTGGAGATCACATCTTGCTGTAGTTGGCTTAATCTCTGGGCTACTGAAATGTCAGTCCCATGCTGCTCATTATTACACAATACCACCTCTGTGATAGCTTTCTTGCTCTTTAGTTATTGTGATATTTTGGCTCTTCTTGTCTCATATTCTCTACTAAATTTTCAGCCCCTTAAGAGTGGGGTCTACATCTAATTTATGTAGATGTATCAAGCCTCTACAGGGCTTGATGTAGTGTGGAAGACTCTGGATTAGGAGGTAAGACATATCAGTTTTAGATGAAACTCTGCCATGAAGCAATGGTATGACTTTGACCAATCATATCACCTCTGTAGATATCTCTGTGGGCCACTCTGCAAGATTCAATAATTATCATGGCTCAGAGCTTGGGCTGTATTAGGAGAGCAATATACATTGATTTAACTTAATTAAGAGCATGTCTAGTCATGAATGAGACCTTTAGAAAAACTTCAAGGCAAGAGCCCTTGGATGAAATGCTCATTTGACTAATTGTTCTTTTGTCTAAAAACATTGCTTAAAGCTTAAACTGAACACTTTCATGAAAGATCCCCTTAAAACAGAGATGAATTATTTGCTAAAGGCAAGCCTGCTTAGTTTTTTCTATTGTCACCTTAAATCAGATGGATTTTCTATTTGTAACAAGTCTTAATTTATTAAACAGCTTGCAACATACAATGTAAGGCATAATATTTAGTAGTAGATTTTAAAGCCATTTTTAAGGCATCTAGGGTAGTATCAAGATGTTTAAAGATAATATTTAAATTGAAACATTAAAAACAAAAAGATTTCTCAGCTCTTCAACCATCAAAACATTTGGCATCGCTTTCTTTCCTAGGCCCCAAATAGCCATGTAATCATCGCTCTGTGTTTTACATGCAATTCTACAGCTAAGTACATCATTATTTAGACTCCACAGATTATATGGTAATCATGGATTTACTGTAAACCCAATTTAATTTCTACAGAATTACTGACTTTAAGGTTGCAAAACAATATTGTTTACAAGGCAGTATAATAGCACTCAGAATGAATGCTGATTAGAACTAATAAACAAAGGAATGCATAGCTTTCAGGACTAAGCCTAAATAGTTATAGTGATCGATATGGCAATCAACACTTTTTAAGAGCATACCTGTTGAGCACCTGCTATGCAGTCTCTGTACAATTTTACTAAGGATATGGACAAGAAGCAAAGAGTATTTCATTATAAAATTCAAGAATAATCTTTATAATTGGTCAGCTCATTGTCTATTCGCTCGTTCTAACTAATGACACTGATCCTGTGCTTGAGTTCTTGGTTGGGTTAGTATTTGAAGAATTTCCTTAAAACCTAAATGTTGCAAGTTTAATCCATTACACCCTAACCTTTCTCTCACTATTATTTGCCTATGACCAAATAAATGTGTCTGAATTTAGATGCACAGGTGGGAACATGAATGAATAAATTAATACTCGTCAACTCAACAAACTTTGGGATGTATTGGACAGGAGTAAGGATATGGTTTAAAGTTAGTGGTGTTTATTGGTCATAATCTCTGGTGCACAAATTTTAATTGTTGCACAACCTGTGTTGGCCTTATTTGAGGGTGGGGTAGAAAACATGTGGGGAGGATCCATGCAAACTATAGGCCAAATAAAACTTTAGCAGACTTTTGAGAAATCCAGATTGCAACCTAAAGAAGAAAGGTAGTAGGTCTCAAAAGAAGGTGGTGGGGGGAGGGCAGGGGTACATTCTATAATTTTTCTAATATTTCCTATGATAGGAGTTATATTTGAAAGTATCAAGCTACTAGGAAATGCTGAGACTTTTTAAATTTAATAAGGATTGCATATGGTAAAAAGAAGTTACAAACTGGTCAGAAATGGAAGGGAAGAGGATAAATTAGATCTTTTTTGGAAACAAGTGCCCCCTCAAGCCTTTTCACTCATCAGGCTAAAATATCCCTAGAAATCAATGGCAACAATCCAGCTGCATTTGAGATAGTGAATCAATTCTAAGCCAAAACATCCTTGAGTATGGGTATTCTATTTTTTTTTCATGCATTTACTCAACCAATATATAATGAGCTTCTACCACATATCAAGCGCTCTGCTAGACACTGGGGATTTAAAAATCAAAAGACAGATGTGATTCCTTCAGTCTTCAGCCTCATGGAGAAGACAGATATCCATTGAGTTATCTGAAAGAAAAATTATAAATGTTGCTTTAGTCAAATTCTTTTAGTTATAAGAGACCAAACAAAACAAAACCCCAAAACCTTGGCTAAATTAGAGAATGATTTGTTCACAGATCAAAATGGCCCAATCTGTTGGTCATGGCTAAAAGCAGAGGGTTTAGAGTATATATTCTGACTTGATCTCATTCTTTCCATTATTCTTCTGTAATGGTTTCCAACTCAGACTTGCTCCTTGTGTTGACAGAATGGCTGCTAGTAGCTCCATTCATGGCTTTTATCTTCTTAGTGTCCTTATAAAAAAAAAAAAAAAAAAAAAAAAAGTCATTTCTTTCCCTGCAGTTCCACAGAAATCTTGAACCTAATTTGTGTTGTTCAAGATTGGTTCAGTTGCTCATTCCTGAATCAATCATTGTAGCTAACAGGATGCATATGTTTATTGGCTCAGGCCAAGGCTCACCTTGCACTAGGGCAGGGTAAACTCCAATCAAATCATATGAAATGAGAAAAGAAAGGATGATTTCATAAGGAAAATTTGGATGAAGTCCTAGGCAGGCAAAAATGATGGACATCTACCACAAATCTTATGATGGCAAAAAAAAAAAAAAAATAGGTCATTCTCCATGCTCTCTCCTCTTTCTCATACAAAGCATCTTTTCAAATATGGTTATATTAAAATAATTTTAAAAGGTATTTTGAGCACCTCTTATAGTGTGTAGTGGTTAAATTTATGTGTCAACTTGGCTGGGCTAAAGGTTACCCAGACAGCTGGTAAAACATTATTTTTGGGTGTGTATGTGAGACTGTTTCTGGAAGAGATTAGCATTTGAATCAGAAGACCAAGAAAAGAAGATGGTCCTCCTCTGGAAGAGGTTACTGAGAGGACTTGACAGCTGCACCTGCACCTGGGCAATTGGAGGTCCTCATCCCTCCCCAGTTCTCGAAATGTGCATTCTGCTTGTCTTCCCTGCACCAGAAACTGCCTTAAGGACTGCACCAGAGCTGTCCTGAGTGAGTACCATGTTGTTGACACCATGTGGACAGTGTATGTGAGTAAACCCAGTTAAGCCCTCTATTTAACTTTTAATATTCTGGCATGTGGGTGCAGAGATCTACTCATCTTGAAGTTGCTCCAGTAAGTTCCCTCTCTGGCTTGTTAAAACTGCTACCTACCAATCTGGAGTGGCCTGCCTCTTTATTCATCTCCTTGCCCTCCATGCAGCAGGGCTAATTTGTAAATTAATACCCTCACTAATATGAATGAGCATCATCAAATCTGTTGAGGACCTGAATAGTACAAAAATAAAGAAGAAGGGCAAATTTGTTCTCTGCTTGGGTTGGGGTGCACACCTTTTCTTGCCTTGGGACATCAGTGCTCCTTGTTCTCAGGTCTTCAGATATGGACCAGGACTTTGTACACCATCGATTTCTGGTTCTCATGCTTTTGAGTTTGAATTAGAATTATACCACTGGCCTTCCTTGACCTTCAGCTTACAGACAGCAGATCATGGGATTTCTCAGCCCCTGCAATCATTGAGCCAGTCCTTCATACTAAACCTCTTTCTAGTTATTAATGTATACTCTACTCATTCTGTTTCTCTGGAGAACCCTGACTAATATACAAAATATTATTTTTTAGTTTATTACCCAAGAAATAAGAGCCAAGGATCTTGGTGTCTATTTTAAACATTAAATATGCTCAACTAAACAATCTAAGAAGTTCCAATATATGTATAACATGATACATTAGAATTTAAATGTTTAAGTGCTAAGTAAGGCATGAAGACATTATGGTCTACTATAATAATTAAAAAAGGCAACTTCTATTTGTCCTGTATTTTGTGTTTTAAAAGCATTTTTTGTGTTCTTTCTCAGTTGATTTTAAAATCATCCTTGTCAGTTTGTCGGGGAATATATTTTCATGACCCACATTTTCCACAGGAGACAACAGAGACAGGAAGGGGCACCAAATTCCAAAATAGAGGTTAACAGATGAGAGGGGTATTTCAGTCCTGGATGTAACTTTTCCTCTGGTCTCAGGTGGGTCTATTCTCAGAAGTTCCTTACAGTGGAAGTTCCTGGGTAATCACAAGCACAAGCCAAAGTGGCCTGTCATAAAAAGGCTCTTCTTTTTTACTTTTGAAAGCCCACATTCTAGCTAGCTATGTGCAGTTTTTTCTATTCCATAATATAACTGTACTTCTTTTAGTGCTAAAGACTTTTTGCCTCTGTCTTTGAGTAACACTGACCCTAGCTTATTCTGTGACTGTGAGTATCCCCATCACACTTCTGACCATGGGCCAATCACCTGAATTCATAGAGCACAGCACAAGGTTGCAGGGATACGGAGACCTGAGATGTGATTCCTGAAACTGTCATTTTAAGGCTTGAGGAATTCTCTCTTTAGGGGACAGAGAGTGTTGGGTCACAAAGTAACACTCTTCTTTGTGAACAACAGTGACCAGAGAATTATTCAAGTCTTCCCCACCTCAAAAATTCCTTGAAAAAGAAGCATAGCCTCAGTGAGAAAAAAAATATATATATATTTTGCAAGTTTCAGATATTATGCACAGAAAACCCATGTGCTTCTTTGTGTGATCACATGTTGAGTCCCTTTCACAAAGATATGAATCATACAGAATGGTTCTACAGGTTTTAAGTTTGCTAAAAACAAACACAATTTCATACCTTTCCAAAATACTTTATTGTTTAGCATCTTCCATGACTTTGTATTCACTAAGTACCTTACAGTTTATTCCTTAATCATCACAGAATCCTTGAAACAGTTTGGCCTGATATATTGCTGTTTTATTCTTTTTATGGATGGGGAACCTAAAGGGAAGTCATGTTCAAAGTTACACACAAGGACCAAAGTTAGAACCCATAAGTCTTAATTACAAGTATATTCCAATGAGTCTGGCTTCCTCTCTGCATTTAACCTTGGGTCATTTCATAACCTCTTTAAGTCAAGTGAGAAAAAAAAAATGTCTGTGTCTGATTTTGCCCACTCCTTATTCTGACCTTGTCACTTAGTAGTCTGGTGATGAAGGGCATGTCACTGAACTTGGACAAGCTTCAGTTTTCTCACTTGTTAAAAGGGGAAATTAAGCCATGTTTTGGGTTGTGATTACTGATAACAAATGTAACAAATGGTAATTGTTGCCATTAAGAATCTTCCCACTCTTCATTCAGCTATTTCTAATCAACATAATTTATCCAATTTTCTCATTTTACTCTGTATTGTTGTTGATGATAACCCCCTCGAGGACACAGGCTTCCCCTTATAAATTGCTTCAAAGAGTGGTTCTCAACCTTAACTGAACCTTAGAGTCAGCTGGGCAGCCTTCTGAAATTATCCACTCCTTTCTTTCACTCCAGAGCTATTAAAGAAAAATAAATAAGGGGTGGGTCTCAAGCATCATACTTTTTAAAATCTCCCCAGATGACTCTACTGTGCAAGCCAGGTTGAAAAATCTCTGCTTTATAGACATGCCTGTCATTCCTACCACCTACTTGTAAAGCCATAGCTCTCTCAATATCCAAGATGTGAGTCTTCAGCAGTTCTGGACCTATTAAAAGATAAATAAATGCATAAATTAAGACATATACACTAAGTACAACTCCTGTCAAAGATTAAAAAAAAATACTAAACACCCCTGGAATTAGCTCAAGAACCAGAAGGAATGGAAGCCATCCTGAGGACTTGTTTAAACTGAATCTTTGCCACATAGATTCCTCTAGATCTCAAGATTTCCTTATTTGCAATGCTTTTCCAGTAAATAAGATTCTACCATTAAGAGGTGTTTTTAAATTAACAACAACAACAACAAAAATCTATACCCTAAAAAAAAATATGAATGATTTAAGATGGGCTTATGAAAGGGACAGAGAGTGATCTTACATGGGGTAGGGCTGCCTGGAGCCTCAGGCATGCTGGATACCCCCTCCTCCACCACAGCTTTCTGAGGTGGAGACTGGCCTGCCACCCCAGTGGGTCTGGAAAGCAGAGCATTGAGCCAAACAAGATTATTCTTAAGAGTTCAGGTAATTGGCCTTGGGGGTTTTAGACTTACTTGGGATCCATTACCCCTTCCTTCTATTCTACTTCTCTCTTTTGGAATGGGAATGTCCTGTGCCTGTCTCAACACTGTATTTTTGTGGAAGCACATAAATTGTCTGGTTCCACAGGTTCACAGCTGAGCAGTTTGCCTCAGGATGAGTCTACCTCACTCTCACCTATATCTCATTTAGAGGATATTTTGGATGATGCTTTGGGCTTTAGACTTTATAGTTGATACTGGAACAAGTTAAGAATTTGAGAACTGTTGGGTTGGAATTAATGTAGTTTGCATTTGAAAAGGAAGGGGAAGAAAGTTAGACCAAATGTGTCTCTCCAAAATTCATATGTTGAAATCCTAATCACCAATACTCTCTCTTTGGGAGGTAATTAGGCCATGTGGGTAAGGCCCTCATGAAGGGAGTTGGTGCCCTTGCAAGCCTGTCTCTCTCTTTGCCCTGTGAGGAAATGAGAAGGCAACTGTCTGCAAACCAGAAAGAGTGCCCTAATCAGACATTGGATCTGCTGGTGCTTTGATCTTGGACTTCCCAGTCTCCAGAACTATGAGAAATAAATTTCCATTGTTTAAGCAGAAAAAAAATAGTAATCTGGGAATACTGGGCCCTTTGGTGGGATTAGGAGGCCTGTAAATAAAACTTTAGTCTCTACTTTTACTCATTATTTGTTTCATGGGACTTTTCACACTTTGTAAATATCATGCAAGTTTATTTTACATTTACTTATTCCTCATCTCCCTCACCAGTGGATGCTCAATGCCTTACACAGTGCCTGGACACAAATTAGTAGCTAAATATATATTTATTGAATGAATAAATGAGTACATTAATGAATGAAACCAGTGAGCTTGAAGGGTTAATGAATTAGAAGACTCATTTATCTTTTGTCAAGATCCCTCTCACTTCTGAACATACTGAGAAGCAGTCAATCACTGCTCTAAAGCTAGTGAGGAGATGTTCCCTTTGAATCCTTCATCCTTCAGACCCTTGAGGCTGGGGAGCAACTTTCTACAAGTTCAGAAATATCATAAACACCAGGCATTTGTAAGGCATTGTTCCCAGGCCTGAAGGTGGGGAATAAAACAATCAATAAGTCAGGATATCTGCTCAGATTTTTTAAAATGTATTTCAAGAGTCAAGAAAGAATCTGAAAATAGCTTAAACCCAAGGCATGATATGAAACATAGAATAGGGCGTTGAGAAATGCTTTCCTGAGGTTGCTTTAGTTTTGATGATTGTTTATTAATCCTTATTCTGATGATGTACTATCTTGTCATGGATCAGGCTGATATATGGTATGCAACAAAAAGTCTCACTCTTCCCTCTTTTCCTTACCACCCCCCAAAACTAAACCAGGTAGTCTCATGTCCTTCTAGAGTTTCTTTCTGCAAATCCAAGAAAAAAATGAAAATACATGTATTCTTATTTTTCCCCTTTCTTGCTCAAAAGTGGCATATTATATATAATTTTCTTCATAGTGCTGTTTGCAAGGAACAGTGTATCTTAGAAATCTTTGCATTTCAGTACACATAGAACTTTAGAGTTTGCTTTCAAGCTGACTCTTGTAAAATAAGGAGTCTTATAAAAAGCAGGGGAAGGTCATTTCAGAGGAATGGCTTGGAGCAGAATTAGGCCTTGGAGGTTGGGAGAAAGCAATGTCATCCTGTTTAGTGGTCATACAGAGTAGGGGAAGGAAAGTTATTTTAGATAAAGCTAGTGGGAACACCTCACAGGTGCTGCAAATACCCTGGAAGGACATTATAAAATGAACAAGGAAGTGATGGATCATCAGAATTACACTCTAGGAAGATTAATCTACAGCCAGGTCAACAGTGGGTTGCAGATGGGACGGAGAATAGAGAAAAGAGGCAGAGAGATCAACTAGGAAGCAAAATTGTCTAAATCCAAACCAGGCATCGTGATGAAGAGAATGGAAGGGAAAAGATATAATTATGAGAGACTTCATGGAGATTCATTCTATAGCCATGGTTCTCTCTACCCTTTCTGTCCAGCTCTCATACATTATAAATAAAGTTCAACTGTACTACTTAATCCTGTGGGCATATTTAGTGATATATACAATTCCAAGTGTGTTAACTTCACTTCCATCTATTTCTCTATAATTAAAGGAAAAAAAAATCAGAATTCATATGAGTGAGAGTGATGACTTCTCTAGAGTTGATTTGTACCCCCTCTATTGTATATACTAGTTAAGAAATAAATTACTTATAAACTTTGGCATTTTATTATTATCAATAGTGAATTATTTTGCAGCTGATTGACAGGACAGTTTAACATGTTAATTCAATTGGCACCACTGAATTCCAGAACTTGTAACTAACCCTGAGTGGGGTTTGGGAAAAAAGTATGGGCAGAAGAAAGGAGTTGATGCAAATCTGAGCACCTAGATGCATAAGATGTAATTAATAGAAATGGAAAATGCAACAAGAACAGGGTTTTGTAACAATGAAAGTATAGAACAGTAGGCATAACCAGCTATGCCTGGTTGAGTGATATTTAGGAATGGCGATACTAACATGCTCAGAGTAAAGATATGAATAAGCACATGACTGAGACCCCTTTATTTATTCAGTCTATTCAGCAAAACACAGTGGCTAAAAAAATAATTCCAGAGTCAGACTGCCAGGGTTTAAGTACTACCTCTGCCACTTCCTAGCTTTGTGACACTGTATAAGCTACTTACAGTTTCTTTACCTCAATTTTCATATCTTTCAAATGGGAAAAGTATAGTAACTGTTTTCTAATTACTGGGAGAAAAAAAATGAGCTAATTTATGCAATGTGCTTAGAACATTCCCCTGCATATAGTAAGTGCTCAATTAGTCACTACTTATGAGAGGAATATTTATTTAGTGTTTACCATGTACTATGCACTGTACAAGAACAGCCTATGCACAGTGCTAAACAAAGCACATTTATTTCCCTCATAGAAGTTTGAGAGGAATGATGATTGATTCTGAAGAAGAAGAAGTGGGAAGTATTTATATTACCATATAGGGAGCTCTCTAATGACTTAATATGTTTAAAGATATATAAAGATGCATGTATAGAGGGAGAGGAGTACACATAATAAAGGCAGATGCATAAAGGAAATAGTCAAAGAAGCTAAAGTCCAGAATAAGGTAAGAGTTGCAAAACTTGCAAAGACAACTGAAAGGACCCTTAGTAACATTTTCAGAGCAAAGCAACTCACCAAATACAGTATAGAACAAATACCAAAGCCAGACAAAGATTCTACAAGCAAAGAAAACTACAGACAAATATCCTATGAATACAGATACAAAAATCCCCAACAAAAAAACTAGGAAATGAAATCCAGCAACAAATTAAAAGGATATTATATAAGGGTGCCTGGGTGCCTCAACGGATTAAGCATCCAACTCTTGATTTGAACTCAGGTCATGATCTTATGGTTCACCGGATCTAGTTCCATGTCAGGGTATGCTGACAGTGCAGAAGCTGCTTAGGTTTTTCTCTCCCTCCCTCTCTCTCTGCCTTTCCCCCCTTCTCTATCTCAAAATGAATAAACATTTTTTTAAAAAGGATATTATACACCATTATTAAGTAGGATTTATTCCAAGAATGCAAGTGTGGTACACCATAAGAAAATCAAGCAATGTAATAAACTGTAAAAGGAAAAAAAAAACACATGTGATCATCTCAATAAACATGGAGAAAACATTTGAAAAAAAACTCAACACATTTTCATGATAAAAACACTTACCAAACTAAAAATAAAAGGTAATTTCTTTAACATGATAAAGGGCATTTATTAAAACCCGTAGTTGATGTCATATAAAATAGTGAAAGACTGAAAGCTTTTCCCTTAAGATCAGGAACAAGAAAAGTATGACCATTTTCACCACTTATTCAACATTGCACTGAAAGTCCTAGCAAGAGTAATTAGGCAGGAAAAAGAAACAAGAGATGAAACAAAAGAAATTCAAATTGGAAGGAGGAAGTACAACTATTTTCAGATGACATGATTCTGTATATGAAAATTCCAAAGAATACACACACACACACACACACACACACACACACTACTAGAACTAATAAATACATTTAGCAAAGTCGTAGGGTAGAAAGTCAACAGACAAAAATCAGTTGTGTTTCTATACCCCAGCAATGAGCAATTCAAAAAAGAAATTAAGAAAATAATTCAATTTACAATAGCATCCAAAATAATAAAATACATAGGAATAACTTTAAACAAGAAAGTATAAAATTTGCACAATGAGAGCTATAATACATCGGATGAAAGAAATTAAAAAAGACCTAATTAAATTGTAAGACATCCCATGCTCATGGATTGGAAGACATATTATTGTTAAGATGACAGTACTCCTCCAAATAATCCACAGATTCAGTGCAATCCCTACCAAGATTCCAATGGTGGGTTTTTCCCCCCTGAAATGGAAAAGCCAATCCTCAAATTTATATGGAATTGCAAGTAGCCCAGAATAGCTAAAACAATACTGAAAAAGAAAAACAAAGTTGTAGGATTCAGACTTTTCAATTTCAAAACTTACCACAAAGCTAAAAGAGTGTGGTACTCGCATAAGGATAGACATATAGACCAATGAAATAGAATTGAGAATTAAAAAATCAATTTAAATATTTATGGCCAATTCATTTTTTATATGGCACCAATACCATTCAATAGGGGGAGAATAGTCTGTCCCTTTGAAACTGGTACTGGGGCAACTGGATAAAGACATTCAAAAGAATGAATTCGGACATTACTTCTTTACAAAAATTAACTCAACATGGATCAACAACCTAAATATAAGAGGGAAGGAGGAAGGGAAAGGACTAGTATCAAATTAACAAGGAGTAGAGAGGTGGAGAGCTGTCAGGCCTGTTCAATTGTAAAGCATAAAACTGAGGTTTCTTTTTTTTTCTTTTTTGTTTAAGAGAGAAATGGAAACTGATCATAAGATATTGCCTAGTTTCTTAAAGTTAGTTCAAGTTGTCAAACTCAAGAATTACCTCCCAAGTAACCAAAAGAATTGCCTGATGTGATATGGGACCACTGTTTGTTGTCTCTGAGAAATCATGGACAATGAGAAAGGTGCTGGGACAGTGGGGACAGACAACTACAAAGTTTTCAGAGGGGGAAAATTGTCCCTGGATTCGAGGCTGCTAAACTAGATGGTGTTTCCCAACATAATTTTCCAACAGATATTATATGAGCAGTTTATACAAGGTGACATGAAGGAACCAACATAGACTCCCCACATAGAGATAACAAGTCAAATCATAATTCACATTTTGCATGTAGTTACCAGGCTAGGAAATTAGGGGATGCTATAAAAATGAGGAAGCTAGATTTATGAAGGCATTAAATAGAGACTTATCTTGCTAATAAAATAGAAAACTGTGGATTGGGATAATGGGGTTAACTGGTTTAATTGCTGGTTGAATAATTGCTAGTTTAATTGTTTGCTGAATACCCAAAGGATTGATTAATGGATGTGTACCAGTCTGGAAGGAGACCTCAATGATCACATTCTAGGGCCCTATTGGATTGCTTCTTCCAGTTCAACTTATTTAAATTTAAATCCAAAGAGTATAGAATTCTAGTAAGAGAACTTTGGAAGAATAAAAAGAAAATTTTTAGCTTAGTTGATCAAAAAACTATTAGTGAAGTTACAAATGGGAACGATTTAGTTTGATAACCTTTCTTGTGAAAAATGTGTTCAAGGTCAAGATGCTTTCACTCCTTGCATGTCAATTGAGTGACTGCTATTTGCTAGGCTAGCTGGTGATCACATGAAGATATTGTGGTCACCCCAGGAGCATACAGCAAGCTAGCTACTGCAAAATCCTCCCCCAGATCTTTGTGGTTTGTGTCTTGCTGAAGCCCCAGAACAATGTGGGTCAGTAGTGAGAGACACTTTTTCAAGTAGGCTTCCAGGGATCTAGGCTTTACCATCTCTAAAACCTTGGAGTTCTCCACTGTTTCTGCATCTGGCCAGCAGACAATGGAAGAGAGAGCACATGGAGGACTATGCCTCCTCCTGTTTGGTTAATATCACTCTATGGTCATATCTAACTGCAATAGCACTGTGTGCCTAAGTGAAAATCTGTTTGGGCAGCAACTAGCCAATCCCTGCTACAAACAGGGAAAGACAGACATATAAAAAGACACTTGTAAAACAACATAAAAAATAAAATCAGTATTCGAGATATATAGAAGGTGCTATAAAACACCATGAAGGACCACTGAAGCAGCCTGAGCCAAAGTGGTCAAAGAAGATATCCAAAGGAGATAGTGACCTGTGTAGAGTCTCTGAAGATGAGTTTGAAATAATGAATAGGGGTTAATCAGGAAAACAGGAGAGGGTGTTAAAACACACACACACACACGCACACACTTAAAAAGTGTGAAGGAAAGAAAAAGAATGAGAAGGAATGTGGAGGGACTCTGAGCCTAGAGAGAACTGGCAGCCTGCCAGGGGGTTTGGATGCCTCCCTTGGGGATCATGTAAAACCTGGCATTTGAAACACATGTCTGCTTGAATAGGCAGGGGGCATCCTCTTCTGTTCCATGAGCCAGTTTACAGAGCTCCTTTTGGAGACAGACATAAGAAATTAGTCCCTTTTTGTGCTGCATCTTACCTTATAAAGTGTCATGTAACTTCTCCCAAAACCTTGCCTTGTAGGTTTCAGTAGCTGCTGTTCTATCAGCCAAAGCTGTGAAGGCAACTTGATACAAACTCACCATTATGTTTCATTTAAGTCAGATGCCTTTTAATTCCCACTCCCCAAGGAGAAGCAACAGATGTTATTTGCATCTCAGTTGAAAGCCATCATATCAGGGCACTTTGGTGGCTTGGTCAGTTAAGCAGCTGACTCTTGATTTCAGCAAAGATCATGGTCTTGCAGTTCGTGAGATTGAGCCCGGTGTCAGGCTCTGAGCTGCCATTGCAGAGCCTGCTTGGGATTCTTTTTCTTTCTGTCTGTCCCTTCCCCACTCATGCTTTCTTTCTCAAAATAAATAAACATTAAAAAATTATAGAAAAATTAAAGACAAGCCATCATATCTTTGAGGAAAAAGCATCTGAAAACAGAGGAGTCTGCACTTATCTCAGATTCAAGGTTTGGCGGGAGGACCTCAAAGTGATGAAAGAAAGTACACTGTGACTGTCCCCAAACCCCAAGAGAAAAACCCAGGGCCCACAGGAGCTCCGCCCAGTCTTGGTACAAACCCAGAAGTCTATTATGCTCAAGCCCTCAGACAAGAGACCAAAGCAAGTGTTGTACCCATGCTAGGGTGGTCTTACTAGCAGCCAGCTAGTAAGCTTACTACCAGACAATCTCCCAAACCACTGGTTTTGAGCTTATTTCTAGATCTTTTGTCCTTGGTCACTTGGCTGATTGCTAGGTATAAAGATATTTTAAGGAACAGAAAGGAGCAAACGAGCCTCAAACTGTTTGCTCAGCCTTTCATTTCCCAATCCCACTGGTTTCCACGTGGAAAGCCAAGATCCTGACTGCTGAGAAGTGCTCAAACTTTTTGTGTTTCAAAACCTGTAATGCTGATTCTCAGCTCTGTATTAAAATAAAATATAAATAGTATGTTTGTAGAGAGTGAGGACTATAAGACTTGATGCTTAAAACACAAACAACACATGTGCAGACCTCAAGACCTTATTTTTTTCCCCTGACAAGGCAGACAGAGTATTGTGGGAAAGACACACATCTTTATGTCAAGGTGATGTATATCCAAATCCAGGTCTTTTGATCTGTGACTGAATTTTCCTCCATTTTGATTTCCTGTCTATGAAATGGCAGTAAGAATACTTACTTCACTATAGCATTTACTGAGAATGCTGATGAAACATGCCTGCTTCAGAAATGGCATGAACACTAGTAAGTGTTCATGAATAATACTCTGCTCTTTTGCTTTTCAAGTAAACCTTTGGCTTCCTCTAATCGTCCAGCTGTGGGAAATTCCCAAATCTCTGTCTTGTTGGTATTTTATTTATTTTTTTTTTCAACGTTTTTTATTTATTTTTGGGACAGAGAGAGACAGAGCATGAACGGGGAAGGGTCAGAGAGAGAGGGAGACACAGAATCGGAAACAGGCTCCAGGCTCCGAGCCATCAGCCCAGAGCCTGACGCGGGGCTCGAACTCAAGGACCGCGAGATCGTGACCTGGCTGAAGTCGGACGCTTAACCGACTGCGCCACCCAGGCGCCCCCTTGTTGGTATTTTAGATTCAACAGGTCTGAAAGCAACATCATTTTGTTTAGTTATAAATCAGCTCTCCCTCTCAGCATCCACTCACAAATAGCACCACCAGTTTCTCAATTAACTAGACTCATTTCTTTGACTCTCCTTCTTCAGTCACCAAGATCTGTTGGGTTTTTCTCTCTGGTATCTAAAACAGCCTCATTATACCTTGCAAATCCATAATTTTAAAGTTATAAGAACATCACAAATACCATAGAAATCACTGAAGTTTTTAGCATAGAATCCTGACCAGGAGAAATCAGTATTTAAATATTTCTTTTTATTGCACTGCTGTTAGGGATGTGGCTTCAAACTGCTAAATAGAGGAAGATCAGAAGTGGAAGAGGGTAGAGTTGAGAGAATCCCACAGAAACAAAACCAGGCAAATGGGGCATCAATATTAGGAGATTTTCTGTTTTACTGGAAGTTAAGGGGTTGGATGGGCTTCAGATTCTGATTAATCCAATGGTTCTCAGATACCTTTTGGTAAAGTTGCACTCCACCCTTTGTTCTGAGCCTTTTGCCTACTGGGTTAAGGATTATTAATTTATTTCCATCTTCCACCCCATTTAATATTTGAGAATGCTGGGGCGCCTGGGTGGCTTAGTAGGTTGAGCGTCCAACTTCAGCTCAGGTCATGATCTTGCAGCTTGTGAGTTCGAGCCCCGCATCGGGCTCTGTGCTGACAGCTCAGAGCCTGGAGCCTGTTTCAGATTCTGTGTCTCCCTCTCTCTCTGCCCCAACCCACTCGCATTCTGTCTCTGTCTCTCTCAAAAATAAATAAACATTAAAAAAAATTAAAAAAAAAATTGAGAATGCTGAAGCTCCAGGAAGTAAAATGTCCTGTCCAAAGTTATCTAGTAGGTCAGCCAATAATGCTTTGGTTGCCCTGTTTCTTCTCTCGTCAGAGTTTTGCTCACTGCAAGCCAATCTACAATAAATTGATGTCATCAATTTCTGAGTATATATGAACATTAATGCCCAAATTTGAATGAGTGATATCGCCAACCTAAACAATTGTAGAGGCTTTGCTGACAGCCCCAGAAGGCTTTACTGGTTATTTCCAAGAGGACTAAGGAGAAAGAGTCAGCTTACAAATGTGCAGAGGCAAATCCATTCATGCCTGTGTCAGACTTCATTAAACTGCCTACCAGGCATTTTAGGGAGTCATGGCCTTTCTGTCACTGCTGGGTACTGCATTCCACCCTGCTCTTGCCTTCCTGAGCCTTTGGGGTTCCATGTCTGCAATGAAACCTGAAGTGGAGTATGGATGGTGGGAGAAATTCCCTTTTCTCCAGCTCAGTTTCACACTAGCTTTCCTCAGCCCTGAACCAAGATGACTGTGCCTAAGATCTTACATGTTTTCCAAGAAACTTCCAGATTATGGCTCTAGTCTCTCCTCCCTGTGTTCCAATTGAAACAAATAAGCAATCTATCAAATAAACAAATGTCAGTCCTCAAGGAAGAACAGACACCACATATCCCATTGGCACCATCTCTCCTCCATGTTCTTCAAAACAAACAAGTTATTTTTCCTTTTTTCCAGATACATACTTGAGCAGAGAGGTGTCCCCAACTCCCTCTTCAGACACATTTAGATTCTCAGCTCCAGCTCAGCCAGGATTCCTTATCATGTTGCACAACTTTGGTGTGAAAGCAAAGATGCATGATCATGGGTTAGTATTTGCTATTCTTTCCCAATGCTAAGCCCAGTTCCTGCCCTACACATAGTAAAAGCTCAACAAAGACTTGCCTCTGAGAAAAGGTCTCCTAGTGGTACCATGTCTTGCAAAGGAATATCATTATCTTTGGTATTTTAGTTCCATAGAGACCAATCACGTAGACAATAGAAAACCATGAGTCGGAAGCCAGATCCCACACTTTTATCAAAGTATTTGAGTAGGCCTGTTGGGATGGACAATTATATATGTGAAGTGTTGTGATATTGTGACCTGTAATAAGAAATATATATTTTGTCCTCATCCCTGTTTCTGGCACAGAGTTCCTAAAACTCTTAGAATTTCCTAAATATTGAGATTGTGATAAAAGTGTCTTTTGTTAATGAGGTGACTTTTGGAAAGCACCTAAGGATGGGAATTGGCTGCCAGTGGAGCCAACCATGTATTAGAGATTTGGAACTTTCAGTCCGTACTCCATGACCTCTAGAGAGGACTGAAGATGGAGTTCAACACCAATGGCCAATGATTTAATTAATCATGCCTATGTATTGAAGCCTCCACAAAAACTCAAAAGGAATGAGTTTAAGTGCTTCTGAGTTGGTGAACATGTGGTTATTTCCCTGTATGTCTGGAAGGGGCATGGAAACTCCCTGCCCCTTACCATATACCTTGTTCTATGTATCTCTTCCATGTGTCTATTCCTGAGTTGTATACTTTTATAACAAATTCATAATCTAGTAAGTAAAATGTTTCTCTGAGCTTTGTGAGCCATTCTAGAAACTTAATTGAACCCAGGAGGAAGGTAGTGGAAACCTCTGATTTATAGCCATTTGTTCAGAAGTACAGGTAACAGCTTGGACTTGCAACTGGCAAGTCCTGGGTCCCAGAGGTCATTAGAACTTATAATTTGTAGTTGGTCCATCAGAAGCACAGGTTACAAACTGGGTTTAGGACTGGTATCTGAAGTGAGGGGGCGGTGCAGTCTTGTGGGACTGAGACTTAACCCATGGGATCCGATGCTATCTGTGGATAGATAGAGTCAGGATTGAGTTAAATTGTAGGACACCCAGGTAGTGTACCAAGAATTGCTTACACTTGTGGGGAACCTGCTCCCCTATGTGATTGGAATTGGGATCTGGACAACTTTAGATGTGTACACTTGACACCCTGTTCAGGTAGTACTTTCTCCAAGCCTGGCATGATCTTCCAGTATAAGTTAGGAGACCTTCACAGCATTCCCACTGTAATCTTTACTTGTCTCCATCATAGTCCTTATAGTTCTGTGCCATGATTATTGTTTAAGCACCCATTATCTCCCATTGGGCTGTGAGCCCTTGTCATTAAGGAAAGGATCTACTTGCCTTTGTCAGTGCAGAAACTTATGTAAGACTTACCACTTGAGGAATTTGGCTTTCATTGATTTTACAAGAAATTAAAATTAAAGCCCCCAATCTGGATTATAAATTACCTATATTCTTATTCTTGCCTGCTCCTCCACCTTCATCTTCCTCTTTGCTCATTTTTTCAAAGCTCAGTTATATTGTCTTCTTTCAGATCCTTGATTATGCCCTGGGCCCTCCTGACAAAGAATTTTTTTTCCATTTTTGTCTCCATCAGCTAAGATCTAAGCTGACGTTTTACTTTCATGAGAAAGCCTTCTTTGACCCCACCTCATTCCAACCCATACAACCTTATTGCCTCTTGTCTCCTAGAGTGGAAGAAAACTTTCTTCTTCTTCCCTTCTTGGTTCTTTGGCTGGTCTTATAAGTAAATTGACAGAGACAATAGAGAATAGCAAATTCAATTTTGTATGTAGGGGAGCCTATAAGAGATATGAAACACAAAGAAGTGACCAAAGCTGGTAGCTTTTACACCTTTTAGCCAACAATAACATCCATGATGAGGACAACAACAACAACAATAAAAACAAAACAAAACAAAACAAAAAAACAATAAATTTGTGAAGAATTAACAAGACAAAGGGGTTTGGGCTTGGGTTAATAAATTAGTGAAGTAACAGTTTTGTTTATATAGCATTTCATCCTTGAATTCCCTACCTCTGCCTTTACCCTCCTCGTACAGGGAGGGTACCTTCCGCATGGGAGATATATTTCCTGTTTCCAAGTGGCCAGAGGAGGGCTACAGTGTTTTTCTTGCACTGTTTCTTTAAAAAACTTTAATTCAAAATAATCAACATGCCAAAGAAGAGTGGCATATTTTGTTTCCCTTCACTCCCTTCATTTCTGATCCAAAATTAAGTTTCTTTGTGATGAGAGCCAGAGAACTATGTTCTTTTCCTTCTAAGCACTCACTTTGTAACACTGCACTTACTGGTATGCTTTTGTGATAGATCCACCTACTCCCCCCCCACCCCATTCAATTGTAATTCCCCAAGAAGAGAGAATTTCATAGTATATGCCAAGTGATCAGCACAGTGCCTGGCATACAGAATATGTCAAATTATTACTGTGCAATATGATATGTTTGATGAATGGATGAATGAATGAATTAAATTCAGATGGAGTATACTAGGCGTCTGAAGGCAGACAGAACGATTAGAGCTCAGAATACACTGGGGTTCACCATATCATTTTGCTAAATCCAGGTAACTGACCTTTGATGAGCACTGAAAGCAAATTTGCTTAGTTATTGTAGTTGCACCATGAAAACATTTATGAGATGTATTTTCCAGGATGAGAAAATAAAACTCAGGTTAATTTTTGAAGTAATATCATGACTAAAGCAAGGACCTAATATAGTTATTATCTACATATAAATATATGCAAAAAGTGTGCAGATAGAATTAATGGTGTGTTCATGATTTTCAAATGCTTCCTACAGGTACATGCAGACAAAATGAAAGAACATTTAATTGGATATAATTAAACTACTAAGATACTTAAAGTCATGATACTTTAAGAATAAAGTCACAGAGGTATCTGAGGAGTCAATTCAAAGAAATTACAACTTGGTGATTATATTGGCAGAGCTAATGCTTCATGACTAAAATAGAATATGTGTATTTCGCACAATAAAGACCTATAATACCTGGGAGAAACTCATAATTTGTTAGAAAGACAGACTTCAGTGTGAGACACACCCAGATTTGAATCCTGGTTCCATTACCTTCTGGCTGTATAAATTTGGGCAAGACAGCTATATTGGCTTCCTTTCTTTTCCTTGAAATTTGAAATCTCCCCCTTGGCTTCCAGGCTTTTTGCCTTTCTTCTCTTGTACGTAGCTGGCTTCTTCTCATCTTTCAGATCTCAAATCATCTATTCTCTCTGAGGAGAGGCTGTTTATAGCCATGTTCCTTGGGCAGCAGATTCTGACATGTAGGTGCATGTACAGAATGATGATTGGGGAATGCCCTTGGGAATAATACCTGTGAAGTGTGATGGAAATCAGGTTGGACAGAGGTAAAAACTGAGCTGCGATACAGTCATGACAGAGGCCACAGTCAATCTCCCAGGGAGCTCAAGAGCCAGAGTGGCCCTTCAGAATTGTCCTATATTAAGGAACAGATCTGGACCTCTGTACCCCACATCAGTCAGGTTTTGGATGCAGAATGATCCTGGGAAGGGGGAGTAATGTGGGTGAGGCAGCTCCTTTCAGCCAAAGACAGTTCCTAGAGTGACTCAGCAATGAACCCATGGCAGAACATCCCCACAGCTGGGGAAATGAGAGCTCAGGTCCTGGAAGGGGGTGTGAGCATCCACTATACACTACAGAGGCCAGAGGCCTTGACTAACCACACTATACCAATTCTTATAATTATGCTTGTACATAGCATTCTACCAAACCACATTGTTCATCTCTATTCTATTACACCATAAATTTTAAAATTAATTTGTTCTTTTGTTCATTTTCTGCCTTCTTCCCTCAGGTAAGGACACCTCTTAAGGGTAAGATATTGTCTGTGGTAGAACAATGTGTAGTTGATAATGTGTAGAAATAAAAGTACTTAGTAAATACTGATTGAATAAGTGAAGATGTGAATAAATGATGCAAATTGATAACATAAGCTTGCTGCAGTAATTAGGATATCCAAAGTTACTGCATAGAATGAATGGTCATTTAAATCTTTTTTTTAACGTTTTTATTCATTTTTGAGAGACAGAGAAAAAAGGGTGTGAGCAGGGGAGGGGGAGAGAGAGAGGGAAACACCAAATGTGAAGCAGGCTCCAGGCCTGAACTGTTAGCATAGAGACCCATTGGGGCTCAAACCCAGAAACTGTGAGATCATGACCTGAACTGAAGTTGGTTGCTTAACTGACTGAGCCATTCAAGTGTCCCAGAATGAATAGTCATTTAAAAAGGAGGTAAGTCTGCAGTGTTTGGAAAGAATAAAAGAGTATTACGATCCCATCTTCATTCTGAAGGTAGGACAAAATATGCTCTCAAATTGAAACATCAGATGTATTAAAATTTCTAACCAAGCTTTTCAAACAAACCAAAAAAAGTTAAATGTTTTGTTCTAATTAGTATAGTAATGATATTTAACGTGGAAAATGTATACTAAATATGACAATAAAATTCATCTATGAGCACAACACAGAAAATGATTGCCACTGTTAGCATATTCTGGTATGTTCCTTTCTCCATTCATATTTTAAACATAATTGAGATCATATTGCTGCTATACTTGTATCTTGTATTTTTTTTTTCTACCTCAGTATCATGGCAAGTTTTGAGGTCAACAAAATCCTTTAGGAAACTTATTTTTAAAGGACTGTCATAAAGTTGCAATATTATTTTTTAACCATACTATCATGATTAGATAATTAGATTGTTTCTAAATTTTGTGTGATTATAAACAACTTCACATAAAGGTTTTTTAATAATAGGATTTATTAATGATTATCACTTTAAATACTCAGATGATTTAATTTGCTAATCATATGCCTCATTTGTCAGATCAAATCACTTTTTTTCATTAAAGTCTTTTATCAGAAATAATTGAGTAGAACTAGTCACTAAGCTAAAAGTAAGAAATCCTGGGTTCCAGCTCAAGTTGGCATTTTACTAGTGATGTAGCCTTGCGAAAGCAACAGGCTATTGTACCCTGAGCCTCAGTTTCTTTGCTTTTGAATGGAATGGTTGGGCTAGATAATTTTTAAAATGCCTTTAAGCTCTAGTATTTTATACCATCATGACTGCTTCTTACTTTTCTCCAGGAAATGGCTTCATGGGCTCAATTTCAGCCTCTTTGACATTCTGAGTTTCCTACAAATCTTCTCTGATTTCCTGTATTTCTAATTTAATTTCCTTCCCTTTATCCAATTTTGGCTATTCCTTAATCTTATCTAGGTTTTACTTTTGTTCCTTCTTTAACTGCCATCCATTAAGTTGAGATGAACACTCTCTTCTTGATCTTTTACTCTCTCAGTACCTGATTTTCTTTTAAATCTTTTCTCAACACTTAATTCTTTTTCTGTTAAACCTCTTGATGTTCAGTACTCACAAAGATTGCTCCTTTCTCTTTTTCTGTAAAAATAAATGGAAATAATAGGTTGGGTAAAATAATGAAAGTGAAATTAAACCCAGTAACATGATATAGCATACATATGGTGTTATCATATATTTTGTCTGTAACAGACAGTATGGGGTTTGGTGGTGTGGAGAGGGCAGTATGGGCTAAAGACTGGCTGAAAGGCCAAAGATTATTGTCACCAACAAGGTCAATAGAGACTCATATGCCACATTACTCTTAATCTCATAATAAAAATGATGATAGTAATCCGTAATTAGTAACATTTTAAATTGCTTTTTATGTGGCAGACATTATAAAAGCATATTAATATACAATGTCTCCTTAAATGTTTGAAAACCCTTGTGAGGTAGAAATTATTATTATCTCCAATTTGTAGATAGGGAAACTGATGTATTGAAATCATCTTGCTATATTATAGTAAACAAATTTACAATAATTATATCAAATCCCTGGAAGGTGTTCAGTGTAATAGTTTGGATTTATCAGTTAGGATGTTGCAAATTGCCTTGGTTTGGTTTTGTCCAAAATTCAGAACTTCAGACAAGGATTTAGCAGGTGATCCCAGAAATCAAGAAGGAGGGAGTAAAGAAAGCAACCATGGAGTTTGTTGGAGGGTGCCTTACTGGGCAGCTGTTTGGGTATCACTGGAACTGAGATGTGTTTTTAGTATACAATTAGTTCATAGGTCAGCTTTTTTAATACTTTGTGGAACTTGTCCCAAGTATGAATTTTGCACACTAACCACTGCACTCCTGCTCTGTGCTGGTTGTCCTCATCTGTATCTTTCTTCTGTCTGGGCTAGTCAAGGGTCAAATACTTCTTGTCACATCAGTGCTTTTCAAAAATCTAAAGGGAAAGGAACTCCTGAGTAAATAATGGCAAAATCTGTCATATTCCTTTCAAACTAGCTTCTATATTAAAACTTACCTGATTTATTTTTATTCCCAGAGGTAGAGAGACATGGGTGTCTCTCAGATGCTTCTCAGATGGTCCAGAAATACCATTTAGGCCCTGATTTCAATTTCTCCTTGACCAAAACTTGAACTGAGTTGGCTAACCAGAAACCCCAAATAAGCTTGAATTTCACTTTCTTCTTTTCAGAGAGAGTGGGCTTCAGACAAAGTTAACCATGATTTCAAATCCTAGCTCTGCCTATGACCTGTTGCATAACTTTGGGTAAATTAATTAAGCTTTCTGCTTTGTCAACATAAGGCGAGGATAAAATGGTAATGTTCATATTTACTTGAAAGTGCTTCTTTCTGAAGATAAAGGAAGCAATGTGTATTCGGCCAGTTTCCTGTCGTCAACAGATACTCAAAAAAGTTAGCTTCCATTCTGCTCCCTTTAATCTTTGCCCCTTATCCTGATGAAGTAGGTAATAGATTTTTAAGAATGTGTTTTTAAGGGGTGCCTGGGTGGCTCAGTTAAGCATCCAACTTCAGCTCAGGTCATGATCTCATAGTTCATAAGTTCAAGCCGTGTGTCAGGCTCTGTGCTGACAGCTCAGAGCCTGGAGCCTGCTTCAGATTCTATGTCTCCCTCTCTCTCTGACCCTTACTGGCTCACCCTCTATCTCTCTTTCTCTCAAATAAGTAAACATTTAAAAAAATGTTTTTAAGACAGTAACAATGACTTTAAATTTTTACTGTGCTAGATTTTTGCTGTATGGCTAACATTTAATGCCCAGATTAGGAATAAATTTCGGTGAAGTAAAAATCCAACTCAGAGACTCAGATTGTTTGTTTCTGGGAGAGAATTGTGTATCTTATTACATACCAACTACCGTGCTATTCTCTCTGGAAAATCATTGGTTGAATTAGGTGGCCAGGAAGTAAGAATTGAATAAAGTCAGGAAAACAGCTGTGTCTGGATGGGGACAGCAACTTCTAGCTCTTGCTGACTCATTTCTCTGGCAGTTTTTACTTAAGAGAACCATCCATAATGCATGGCTGCAGGACTATATTGAAGGCAAATCACCCAAACTGTGAGCATTACAAGCATTGCACATTGACTTTTCCAATTCTGGGAAACTGCATGATGAGCTACCTACAATTTTTCTAGCAGGAGAATGAAAGCAAAAAGAAATGTAACTATTCAAACAAAAAAAGAGAGAGAGGGAAAGAGAGAGAGAGAGAAGTGAAAGTCAGTGATTTGCTCTTTTAGCGCAACTTCATTATCTTTCCAGTAAGATAATTGTTACTCATTTATCCTACAAACATTTGCTAAACATCTACTATGCAGCAGGTACCAGATTAAGTCTTGGGTATTCAGAGGGCAGCTAGATTACCATGATCCCTGCCTTTCATGGGGCTTGCAACCTAGAGAATCCAATAAACATGTCACTAAATAAATAAATATGTATTTTCAATTAGATGAAAGTTCTATGAAGATAGTAGATAGTGGAAACCTGTTTAGAGGTGCCAGCAGCCATTTAAGCTGAGACTACAAGATGAGGAAGACCCGGCCACATAAAATGCCAAGAACAGGACACCCCATCAGAAGAATGTATAAAGTCTCTGGGAGGGGAAGAGCTTGGCTTGTTCTGGGAACTAAAAGGAAGGCAATATGGCTAAAGCAAAACAAGCAAGGGAAGGTGGCATGAATGAGAAGTTGGGGAGGAAAGCAGGGGGCTGGTAGACCATGTATAGAATATGTTTTTTATTGTAAAGTTACTGTGAAGTCATTTAAAGTTTTGACTAAGAGGAAGAGCATAATGAGATTACAATTTAAAAAAGATTGTTTTGGTTCCTTGGTAGAAGAATCTTGTGCAAGGAGAGTACAAAATGATTCATAGAAAAATACTAGCTGTTTTATATTTCAGATGTGGAATTATGGTAGGGATGGAGAAGAGATGGGAAAGTTATGACAGTGCAGGTGAAAAACAGAACAGTGAGGGATGCACACTAGAGGTAGAATTGACTTGGATGGTATGAAGGGTGATTAAGCATAACTTACTAAGTTAAGAAATGGTTTAATGGAATGGATGTGTGGTGGTGCCATTTACTGGGTTGAGAAAGACTAGGAGAAGCAGAAAGACAATTCAAAGTTCCTCTGGGCTCCTTGAGAACCTTGTACATATCTTTGTTATAGAATGAACTAAATTATGCTTTGGCTTGTTGTCTGCATGACTGCCTTCTCTGCCAGCTTTTCCATTCTTTTGGGCAAGAAGCACAAGGATCGATAACATGGACTTCTGAATGGAAGAGAACAGGGGTCAAATCTTTGGTCTGTCACTCACTCACTGTGTGACCTTGACCCAGTTACTTGACCTCATAGAGCCTGGGTTGCAGCACTATGTAGCACTTTGTAAATAGGCTCTAATAATACCTATCTCAAGGGTTATTAGATGAATGAGATAAATTATATAATGCGTCCAATGCTAGTGTAAAATCAATGAATGTTAGCTATTGTTTTCATTAGTGTTGTTTCTTAAGTAGCTTCTAAGTGTAAAAACTTCTAATATATTTTAGTTCTTTGTTTTAATGCATCTATGTGCTTAATAATTCATAAGTGTTCATCTGCTTTCTCATTTGATGCTCACAATAACACTCAGATAAACAATAGTTCAGACGATATAACTCTTGTTTAACAGGTGAGAAAATTGAGTTTAAATGACATGTCCATGGTCATTACTTGAATGCAGACCTCATAACACTGACTATGATCATTTTCCTACTATACCACATGGCTTCTCAGAGTAAGTAGTAATCCTCAGATGCTGACATGGAGAATTTATTTCTAAGAACTGTATTATCTTTCAAACCAACCTCTTAAAAATGTTGAGTCATCCTAGGCTTAATATCCATTCAAGAAAATAATTCAAATGCGATTTCAGAGCCATGAGAAATCCAATAGAGAGCAATCCCAGTGTGCACTTACTTAGATCGTCTTGTCTCTATTATGTCGTCCAATTGAAATATAACATTTTAAGATTTTCTAGTAGCCACATTAAAAAGTTAAAAAGAGAGGTGAAATTAATTTTGCTTTTATATTTCATTTAATCTCACACTTCCAAAATATAAACACACTTAACTATGTAACCAATTTAATCATTATTGATGTATTTTACAATCTTTTTTTCATTCTAAATCTTTTTTCAATGTTTATTTATTTATTTTTGAGACAGAAAGACAGAGTGAGCGGGGGAGAGACAGAAAGAGAAGGAAATAGAAAATCCGGACAGAGAGGAGACAGAAAATCCCAAGCCGGATCTACACAGAAGTCGTGAGATCATGACCTGAGCTGAAACCAAGACGCTTAACTGACTGAGCCACCCAGGTGCTCCTAATTCCAAATCTAAGTTTTAAAAATCCAATGTGGTTTATGTAAGCGGTGAATCATGGGAATCTACCCCTGAAACCAAAAGCATACTGTATACACTGTATGTTAGCTAACTTGACAATAAATTATATTAAATTTTTTAATTAAAATATAAAAACCCAATAGGCATTTTACACTTCTAGGATATCTCAATTCAGCCTAGCCACAGTTTAAATGTTCACTAGCTAAATGTGACTCTTGGCTACTGTATTGGATGACACAGGATGTACAACCAGTATAATCACCCAATTACCAGTCAAACTTTTAAATGTTTTCACATTAACCTTTACAATAAAAGCCGCATTGTGTATATGGCCTACCAGTTCCTGCTTTCCTATCCGTCTTCACATTCATGCCATAGTCCTTTACTCACTATTTCCCTGAGGATTAATCAGATCAAAGTTGGGGCCCCTGGGTGGCTCAGTTGGTTGAGCGTCCGACTTCGGCTCAGGTCATGATCTCGCAGTTTCTGAGTTTGAGCCCCGCATCAGGCTCTGTGCTGACAGCTCGAAGCCTGGAGCCTGCTTCATATTCTGCGTCTCCCTCTCTCTCTCTGCCCCTCCCCTGCTCACAGTCTGTCAATCTCTCTTTCAAAAATAAATAAACATTAAAAAAAAAAACAATCAGATCATAGAATGGTGTCATAGTCTTATAGCATGCTTGGGTTGTAAGGTGCATCAGTTAATATGACTGTACTTCTTAAAAAAGATTGATTTAGCTGGTCAAACTTGGCATTTTACTTCAAACGGGTTATATGAGTCCATTCTAGGATTATATTAGTCTGTTCTGTCTCAAGTTAAGTTATATGAAAAATATTTTCATTCAGGAAATCCAAAGATCAGTAACAAAACACTGTGCATAGTAATTCTGAATATATGTACCTCCCTGCAAAAAGACCCTTAAATACACTCATGCATATATTGCTTATATATACATAGAGAACATCTGAAAAAAAATTTCAAGCAACTGGTCTCAGTAGTCAACTTGGCAAAGAAGACAAGCATGATGGATTGGAAGATAATTTTTTTTAATTATATATGATTTCATAGTGTTTGAAATGTTTACCAGAATTTTCAACAACAGTGATAAAAGTTGGTTTTTCAATCAAAATTACTACAATATAATAGAATTACATTTTTAGCAAAGGTAATTATCAAATAAAAAATATAAATATGCATCAGAGAGGAGGAAGATTCCATTGGTTATTTACTTTTTATTTTTCTCAGCAGGTCCCATTCTTCAGCCAGAAAGTTGGAAATTGCAGTGGCATATTATCAAAGGTTATAATCAATGTATAAACCCAGGAAGGGTTCAACCATATCACTGCAGTGTAGGAGGCAGACATAGTCTGTTGAAAAGTTCCTGTGAATTTGATGGGATTTGTAGCTCTACATCACCCATGGGCTTGGCTGTCAAGCAACCACAGAAAATCAATAAAGACTCCTTACTTGTACTCTGAATTGCAGGGCATGTTTTACGTGTTATCAGCCACCTGGCTTGAACCATATTCTGGCAGATTGTGATCATGTCATTGCACTGATTCTAGATAGATCAGATCCCTCTTTTTTTTTTTTTTTATCTTTTTGAGGCAACGTAGTTTCGTGTAGTATTTATTTCCCAAAGTGAGTAATTCACTGAACACTAATTATAGAAGTTACTCCTAAAAAAAAAAAAAAAAAAAAAAAAAAAAAAAAAAAAAAGTTTCTGCTTACTATATTCTTGGACAATGAAAGTCAACCTCATCATATTAAAAACTCAGAAAGTCCTATAGTGACGAAACCTTCTTGGTGTTGTTTAACCCAGAATTTACCAAGCTTATGTGATAAAGCAACTAATTCTTTGGGACAGACTTAATTGACACATCTAAGCACACTTTGGAAACCTATGGTGTGGTTATAACTGGACCTCTCTTATCATTTATGTGATCTTGGTCAAGTAACTTAATTTTCTTAAGCTTTCTTTATGAAATGGGGATAATATATAAAGACTAAATTAATTTAAAGAAATAATATATGAAGGAAAGACCTCCATAATGGGTCTAGTAGAGGCACATAGGAACTCAACTGACATTAATTCTATTCTTTTCTGTTCTTCTGCCCTTACTTGTTTCTCTTTGTAATTAAGCAAACTCTTGTAGAAAGGATGTGAATATTGCTAAAATATGATCATTAGAAAATGAGAAGAATTTTTCTTAGACTATGACACACATTTCCAGTAAGGCTAAGACACAGAGGGGTGCAGATGAAATAGAAGAAAGGAGTGGCATAAAAAGTGAAGCACCCTAGGAATGCCTGCGTGGCTCAGTTGGTTAAGCATCTGACTTCGGCTCAGGTCATGATCTCACAGTTTATGAGTTTGAGCCCTGTGTCAGGCTCTTTGCTGACAGCTCAGAGCTTGGGGCCTGCTTCAGACTCTGTCTCCCTTTCTCTCTGCCCCTCCCTTACTCATGCTCTCCGTCTCTCAAAAATAATAAAATAAACCATTATTTTTTTTTAAGTGAACCACCTTTGTATGTGTTGCTTTAATCAGGTTTTCAACACACAAAAAAAGATTTTGTTCTATAGAAACTCTTTAAAGTAGGGATTTCTTTAATTTTATACAGTTTTCTTTCTCTCTCTTTTTTTTTGTTTGTTTTTTAACGTTACAATTAGAAATCCCTAAACGAAATATAAGAATATGAACTCTATGGGGGTGCCTAGGTGGCTCAGTTGGTTAAGCATCTGACTTTGGCTCAGGTCATGGTCTCACAGATTGTGAGTTCAAGCCCCACATCAGGCTCTCTTCTGTCAGCACAGAGCCCACTCCAGATCCTCTGTCTTCCTCTCTCTCTGTCTCTCCTCTGCTTGCATGCTCTCTCTCTGTCTCTCTCAATGTGGATAAATAAACTTAAAAAAAAAAAAAAGAATATGAACTGTATGGAATCCTGGATTCATTCACTTGGTCTTAAACATTTAGTGGAAGCTCTGCTTGTTAGTGTCATAAAAAGCCTAGGTCCCCAACAATGTTTCCAGCCTAAATTACCAGACACTGTCTTCTTGTGTGATACATACCCCCTTTTTTTGAAGTTAAGTAATATGTGTATATTTTGGGTTTAAACATAAGTTTAAAAACCAAATGTAGGTTTATTTATTTAAAATTGAATACTCATCAGTTGGAGTCACTGTTTCTTGAGATCTAAGTAAGATCAATTCAAAACCCCAGTGTGCATTCTGTGGAAGATCCAGTGCCATCAGAAAATGCTTTTGTGAATTCCTAGAAAGATTTGCCTTTCATGGCCACTTAGGTTCTTCTGCTAATGTAGTTCAGTTACACATTTTCCTGTCATGCCAAATGTGCTGTTCTTAAGACTCACTGTATCAATCCAGATGTAAAATGCAATCCCTTTACTTACTTTATTTACTTACTTTATTTTCAGAATATAAACAACAAATAAAAATTAAAAACAGAAAATTTGTTATTAAGCTTTTATGGATATAAATGAATATTTAGGGAAAAGGAGAGGATTACATTTCAGAAATGTAAGCTATATAAAAATTAAGGTAGGAAATTTTTTCTTAAAGTCTTATAGCTATTTCTGCAAAATAGGTCTTCAGGCTTCCTCCATATGGCTAAATTCTGTGCTTTCATGCTTTACTCTCTCATTCTCTCTGTTATTTCTCCCTCAGAAGCAAAGGAGAAACAAAAGTCCTTATGCCCTCAAAATATCCTAGTAAATATTAGGTGTTTTCCCTATTGTTCAGGATGATAAGTAAATCCCTATTGTCATTTGCACTACTTAAAGGGTCCTATGTGAGCAGCTTCAAGTTAGAAACCAACCTTTGATTATAGCATTTGTCCCTTACATTTGTATTTTCATCTTGGTGTTCATATTTGAACCCATTGCCTCTGACATGTCAATATGGAAGCTCTGTCTGTACCAAGAAGCAGTTTTAGTTCGGAGACTAATTATTTAACATGTTCCCCAGGGGGCTTCACATTGAATTTTATATGAGTCACATATATTTTAGGCTAGACACAATCCCAAATTTACTTTTTCAACTTGGTGAAAGTCTATCCAAGTTTTTTAAGATGATACAGACATAGTTGGAAATTTAACTATTATATTTATATTTGTATATATGAATGTGTAAATACTAGAATTTAAAAAATTGTTATTTAATTCTGTTGCATGTTTTTTTTTTTATATTCCTATTTTGTTTATACAAACTTATTTATCTGGCATCATAAAGGAATGAGGTATTTATTGCCAAACAATGAATGTTCCTCTTCACTGGAACATGACAAAATTTTATTAAAACATGTTCAATAAAAGCATTTCTAAAAAACATGTGTCTCTCACAAAATACATTGATCATATTGCACTCTAAGTTGGGATAAAAACAAGGAGAAATGGAGTGGGAGACATACCATTTGAGGAATCATACAAAGGAGCATTATTTAAATGTGCAGGCAGGAAGTCAATTTGGTGAGTCTTGACCAGTAATGAAATATAATGGCATGGAGTAGAATAGAAAAATTGGAGTATATCACATATAATGTGAATAAGTACTTTTCTGTGAAGTTTTGTTTGTTAGGGGTGGTGTGTGTGTGTGTGTGTGTGTGTGTGTGTGTGAGACCTCGGATGTAATGTAAAATATAATTCTTACTGTGGGTGACAAAGGCATTTGAAAGTCACTAGTATAAAGGCCAACCTGTGCTGTGAGTGTTGGTCACCACAGTACAGAGTCTGGTCCTTCCCCTTGCAGGTAAGAAATTGAATTTTTGTATTGCAATGATTCTCAACTGAATCCGATTGCTCCCTGAATAAAGGCCTAAGGTCAGGCTCAAGTTGGGAACTGAATGAATCAGACCTTTGTATCTTTTTGTTTGGAATTGGACAACCATGTTTCAGATCTTGGCTCTATCATTTACTTGTATGACCTTAAGACACTTAACTTTTTCAAACCTTGGATTCTTTCCTGGAAGATGGAGATAACAATAATTCTCATTTCCAGGGGTTACTGTGAGGATTATATAAGATCATTTAGTAAGTCTTCAACATAAAACCTTCATATATTAAGCTATGTTAACTATGATGATAATTTTTTTACGTTCTACAGCCGTAGTTATAATAAATATTTATTATATTTATTATATTTATTATTATATAAATAATAAATATTTATCATATGAATGTTGATTCTTACTCTGTGTGTGTTGAGGGGTGTGATGGAGCGGAGGTCTTACTTAATAGAAAAAAATCATAAAATTACATAATTTTAAAATTATAATATTTTTATATAAAATTAGGTCTAAATTCAGTCATTTTTCTTTGAAGATCTTATATATTCAGTGACGATTCTTTCTTTGGAGTTGACCAAGGCTATAGATTTGGGGTCAGTGGGGAAATTGTGACTCATTTACATTAATCAAGCTTACAAAAGTCATAATTGTAAATATATATTTCTTAATTATTCATATTAGATATTAATTTTTAGTGATCAGAATCTTCATGCCCCCTAAAGAGGACATTCCTCCTTGATTATTAAGGTGTCTGAAATGTCTCAAATCCTAATTGAGAAATTTATTGTTGTATGAAAGAATAACTGTGCAGGGATTATTTAAGCCTAAACTCTAAACCTCCAAAATAACACTAATGACAGAACATTTCTCTGAAGAAATTTGTCTCATCTTTAAAATTTAGGATATCCTTTGAAAATGTTATCTACTGATAAAGTTGGCCAATCTTGGACGGGTTCCATTATAGTAATCCCTACCTCCCTTGACAGTTTTTGTATGCGTATTGATATCACTAATTGAGCTATGGTCAAGCCCAGGATAGATAAATATACAGAGGCAGCCCCTACTAGCTCTGAAACCTGAAGTGTACATTATTGATATGCATTAACGCTCTCTTTTCTTAGAGTATAGAATATAGAGTAAGCCTTAACACAGTACTCTCCACAGTTTATGCCAATCTATTAGAGCTGGCATCACATATGAAAATTATTTCCTATGACTTGTGAAAAAACTCTTCTAACATGTCATCATTTAATTACACTGACTTTTGGAATTTTAGGAATTTTATTATACTCTAAGGAGCATAATAAAATGTCCTTGATGATTCAAGGTCACTATCATTAATCACTGCAAAGAGTATCATTCAGTCAAGTCTTACACTATGACTGATATCTATTACACCTATGCTAAATGACTTCAAAATCTTACCTTTTAAGTTTTACTTACTTTTTTTCTCCCAAAATATTAGAAGTCTTCCCATCCACTGAGGCTGTTGGTTATCACTTGTTAAATCACTATGGTATGACTATTTAATTATTGACTGAATAATTAAAAGACTATCTCCTCCAGTGTCTCTTTTCCCAATTTGTTGCTTCTTATCAACTTTGAACTGAAAAAATAGAGCTTGTTAGATTGTGTCAAGGAGAAAAGTAGGTCCAAAATAGCTTATCTATTGGGATTTATGAGCTTTAATCTATTAAGCTTATAAACTTTATGTTGGGTTTTTCCACCTTTTTACTGACTACATTCTAACAGTTGGAAAGGCTTTTCAGTACTAACTCAGAAATGCAAAAATGGCTTTTATTAGAAGACTCTCTACTAAAATGTTAACAGTGTTACATTCTGGATACTGGGGATGTAGGTATTTTGATTTACTTATATGTTCTTTTTGTGTTTTACAAATATTTTAGTTATTTGCTATATTTATTACTCTATTTAAAATTAATAGGATTTATAATGACAATAAATATTTAATTAGGACTTAGTAAATATCAGGTACTGTGACTAGATTCCTTTAAGTGGTTTATAACTCAGTAATTCTTCATAGTAACCTACTAATATTGGTGCAACCGTTATCTTCATGTTATTCATGAATAAATTATTTCTTGAAGAAGTAACTTAACTTGCTAAAAGGTCACATAGAAAATATGTTAACGAACCTGGATTCAAACATGGATCTTCCTTAATATTCTCTTTCACTTCCAATCTCTAGTAGATACTTTTAGAGAATATCTACTCAACTTCTAGTGACCTCTTTTTGTGAGAACTTCTCACCTCTCCCCATACACCCACTCTTTTATCTTCCTAAAGTTATAGTTCATATTTGGCTTTCTTTTCCCATGCCACATCCATTACATAGGTTATTGGATAAGAAGAATATACCTGATCAGAGCCAGGTAAACCAGATTCTTCTTTCCTTCTTCTCCTTCTCTTCATTCTCTTTCTCCTTCTTCTCCTCCTTCATCTTTTTAAATTGGATCAGTATGGAACACTTGTCCTCTTACCAAATAAGTGAAGTGTCAGAGAAAGCCACTCTTTTGAAAAAGAGAGAGAAGTGAACAGAGGCACAGAGCAAAGCAAACTCAGGAGACAGAGAGAGAGAACATGTGTTGGATTCCTGGCAGCCTTCCTGTGCTTGGTATAGTCCAAGTGGCTTTTGGATTTCATTGACTCACATGCATTGCTATAAAGTTGTAATAATTATAATAATTTTCCCATTTTTCCTTAAAAAAATCAAGTTAGATTCAGAATGTGTCCATAATTCACACTAGAGTTATTTTCCTAAAATAATTTTTTATCATTCATTACTCTGCATTGAACCACCACCTTGATGTGTCCCAGGTTTCCCTTTGTTCTCGAGATGAAACCCTAACTCCTTAGTATGATTTTCCTGGCCCTTAACATTTCCCATTCTGCTTTTTGTTTGAATTCACACCACAAACCTAGGACCCACCCTAGCGAACTACTTGTGTCCTAATTTACCACGACCTCACAACTTCTGCAGCTGTTATACCAGCCCCTGACAACCTACCTCCTCTGGACACAGTTAGTAGTGAGCTTCTACATCATTTTGTTAGTACCTTTTCAGTGGTGTGCTAGAAGTGACTTATGCTACCTCCTAAGGGCTGATTTTTAAGTGTTTAGAAATTTTGTAGCTAGTTGGTTCGATATTGGTTACTTGAAATCAACCAAATGGGAGTATTTACACCATGAAAATTGGCAAGCACTACAAATCAGGGCACCTACCTAACCCCCAGAGTTATTAAACATTTACTGGCAAACCAAAGCCTATGGCACTTGTATTTTGATCATCTGTCTTCTGTTTTCAAGCACTGTGAACTTCCGTGGGGCAGACAGATGGCAGATGGAAGCTGGAAAAAGAAGGGAATAAGGACTAAAAGTAAGGATTTTAATGTCTTACATCAAATACTCCATTCACACAATGAGTGAAATCAAAGGATCAATGAAACGCAAACTGTAGTTTTTTTTTTTTCTTCTGTTTGGAATAGACCATTTAAGAGATAATTACATATTGAAAGTAGTCATAAGAAGAGTTGTGCGTTCTTTCCCATTACCTATTGCAACTTTGACATCCAGTGCAGTCCCTGTTAAAACTAATTTCAGCAAATAGAGAACATTTGCTCTCATGCTAAAGTTAAGATTAAGTCCAGATGATCTTCATTTTTTAAAAAAAATCACTTTATTAAAATAAAGACCATTATTTGCTCACTTAACCATTTCTATAATCTAACTACTTTGAGTTTTCCCTAATGAGCTCATTTTCTCCAACTTCCATTAAAATTGAGGCTCCTTCCTCAGTAAATGTTTAAAAAAATGTTAAAGCAGAAATGACTTCAAAAATCTTATAGTCAAATGTTATCGTTCATACAGGAAAAAAATAAAACTCAAAAATGGAAAAATTTGCCAAAATTACATAGCTAAGCTATTGGCAGAGCTAATACCAAAATTCATGCTTCTTGAATACTCAATTTAGCGTTATTTCTGCTTTTCTGATCTACTTTCATTTTAGGACTGTGGTAGTTAGAAAAATTAAGAAAATATTACTTTAAATCAGTCTTTTTTTTACTATCGCAAGCCATACATATTTTATTTTATTTTAACATAATTTATTGTCAAATTGGTTTGCATACAACACCCAGTGCTTCTCCCACTAAGTGCCCTCCTCAATGCTCATCACCTACTTTCCCCTCTCCCCAACCCTCCATCAAGCCTCAGTTTGTTCTCAGTATCCAAGAGTCTCTTATGGTTTGCCTCCCTCCCTCTTTGTAACTTTTTTCCCTCTTCCCCTCCCCCATGGTCTTCTGTTAAGTTTCTCAAAATCCACATATGAGTGAAAACCTATGGTAGCTGTCTGTCTCTGACTTATTTCACTTAGCATAATACCCTCCAGTTCCATTCATATTGCTGCAAATGGTCAGATTTCATTCTTTCCAATTGCCATGTAGTATTCCATTGTATATATAAACCACATCTTCTTTATCCATTCATCAGCTGATGGACATTTAGACTCTTTCCATAATTTGCCTATTGTTGAGAGTGCTGCTATAAACATTGGGGTACAAGTGCCCCTATGCCTCAGTACTCCTGTATCCCTTGGGTAAATTCCTAGCAGTGCTATTGCTGGGTCATAGGGTAGTTCTATTTTTAATTTTTTGAGGGACCTCCACACTGTTTTCCAGAGCGGCTGTACCAGTTTGCATTCCCACCAATAGTGCAAGAGGGTTCCCATTTCTCCACATCCTCGCCAGCATCTATAGTCTCCTGATTTGCTCATTTTAGCCACTCTGACCGGCATGAGGTGGTATTTCAGTGTGGTTTTGATTTGTATTTCCCTGATGAGGAGTGACATTGAGCATCTTTTCTTGTGTCTGTTGGCAATCTGGATGTCTTCTTCGGAAAAGTGTCTATTCATGTCTTGTGCCCATTACAAAATATTTGCTTCCCTAAGGCACCTGGATGGTTCAGTTGGAAGACTGTAACTCTTGATCTCAGGGTCATGAGTTCAAGCCCACATTGAGTGTAGAGATTACCTAAATTATATATATATATATATATATATATATATATATATATATATATTTGCTTTCTGAAGACACCATGTCTCTTTGCTCTCTAGGAAGAACTGTTGGGGGCTTCTAGTCTCCTTGGAGTTTTCCCACATAAATAGTGTTGTCCCAGTGCTTATTTCTGTTTGTTGTCTGTCCTGCTGGTTCATTTTGATTTCACCTTCATGTGTTGTGTAGCTTACATGGTTGTGCTTTAGCCAGTAGGGCCCTGCTTTCAACATTCTGGCAAGAAAATGCAGGGATAATCTTAAGTGAGTTCTGTTCAGGGTTAGTAAAAGGAAGGATGAGTTGTTGTGGCAGAATTAACTGTGGCTGCTGAAAATGCAGCTGGATGAAGAGTGTCAGGTCACAGACAGTGCACAATTGCACACACATACTCATTCTTATTGCAATGGAGGGTGGTGGTTCTTCTGTGGTAGGAAGTGTGTGTGTATAGGACAGCTGAGACATGTGGGCATGTGTGGCTGGCATAGAGAAAGGTGGAGACCCTGAGGATGGCATCTGGGGCTCAGTCTGTCAGTAGCATTTAAGGCAAAGACTTGGGAAGTGCAATGACAGAAAAGGTAGCAGAGGACAGGGATAGCTGAAAAGGCAATTGGATTTATTAGTTGTGTTATTCTTCTGTCTACCCTATTTTTAAAATTCCACTACTATTTTTGACTTAATAAGTGGTGTTTATTAATTTAAACCTTTCTGAGCATTGTTACATGTGAGACTATTTGCTTCTACGTCAAAACCTTGTAAACACTGTAAAAGATGTCACAGACTCCATATGATATTACAGGAAAAGGAGGCATTTGCTGTGGGTATATTTTCTATAAGGTCATAATATATAAAATGATCAATATCCAACTTTTTTAAACTATAAAAATGACAATATCATATCATTTTCCCTTTATTTCTCCAAGGTTAGTGGGATAAACAATACCTGCAGTGGTTGCTGTGTGGGAAGCCATTTAAAAGTGACTTTTATTTTTATTGTCCCCTTTCCAGAATATGCATGTATAATAAGAAGCATAGGGCTTTGAAATCTAAAAGAGTTCCCTTTTAATCCAAGCGCTCACACTTATTTTCTTTGTGGTCTTGAGCTCGTTTTATAACCTCCATAAAACTTAAAATTCACCTATAAATTGGGGATAGCAGTAGAAACAACTGTATTAGTTCTCTTTTGCTACATAACAAATTTCCCAAGAATCAAGTGTGTTAAAAAAAAACCCACAAAAATTATTTCATAGTTTCTGTTGGTCAGGAATTTGGAATCAGCTTACCTGGATGGTTCTGGTTCATGTTCTCTCATGAGGCTACGGTCAAGGTGTTGGCTGGAGTTTTAGTTATCCAAATTTTTGTTAATGTTTATCTTTATTTTGGAGACAGAGAGAAACAGAACATGAGTGGTGGAGAGGCAGAGAGAGAGGGAGACACAGAATCTGAAGCAGGCTCCAGGCTCTGAGCTGTCAGAACAGAGCCCGACGCTGGGCTCGAACTCATCAACTGAGAGATCATGACCTGAGCTGAAGGTGGACGCTCAACCGACTCAGCCACCCAGGCGCCCCTGGAGTTTTAGTCATCTAGAGGCTAGACTGAGGCTGAAAGATCTGTTCACTTTTATACATTATGAATTGGTGCTGGCTGTTAACAGGACATCTCAGCCTTCCACTGTGTAGACTTCTCTGCAGGGCTACATAAGTGCTCTCACAACATGCAGCCAGTGTCCTTGAGAGTGAGGAATCCAGGGGAGGGCAAGGTAGAATCTGCAGTATATTTTATGGCTTAGCCTCAGAAGTCATACATCAACCTTTCTAAAATGTAGTGTTGGTTTCATAGGTCAGTTCTATTCAGTGTGGGCAGTGACTATACAAGAGTGAGAATACCAGAAGACAAGGATCACTGAGGTCATGTTGATGTCTGGCTACCACACCAATACTACTGGGCTGTTGTGAGGAATGACTAATGTACATAAGTACTTAGCCTGGCATGTATCAAGCACAATTTAAGTTCCAATTAACTTATTATTAATATTAATTTATTAAAAGCAATTTAAAAGTGGGGCACCTGGGTAGCTCAGTCGATTAGGCGTCCAACTTTGGCTTAGGTCATGATCTCACAGCTCATGAATTGAAGCCACAAGCCGGGTTCTGTGGTAACAGTGCTGAGCCTGTTTGGGATTCTGTCTCCCTCTCTCGCTGCTCCTCCCCCCTCTCAAAAATAGATGAATAAACTTAAAAACAAATAAAAGCAACTTAAAAGTCAATGCATAATTCCTGGTTAAAGTTTGGCAAATGCAAAAAAAAAAAAAAAAAAAAAAGAGTACAGAGAAGAAATTTTAAGTAAATAGAAACACCCACTTCTTACTTGTTTTTGAACTTCTCATCTAGAATAGTGCATAAAACACAAAACATGCAGTGAGGTTTGTCAAAATAAAATAAAATATTAGAATCCTTGTAGCTCCATATGTAGCTATGTGGCTATTTGAAAAAAGTTTTATTAACTACAAAGTTCGTTTGTAGACAACCTTCAGTATAATCTCACATCTAGTTTACATGGTCCTTTTGAGAGTATAAATCAATAAGGAAGAAATTAGGAACAAGTTCTTTTCAATATAGTACATGCTCTTCTTTGGTCTATTATTTTATAAATTCCTCATGTTCTGAAAACAATTAGAGTTTATTTAAAAGGTATCTTTTTGTTCTAAGTGACAGAAATGAACTCAGTCTGTTTTAATACAAAAGGGAAGGTTTAAGCTCAAACTAATAAGTGTGGAGTGGAATAGTGTGTGACATAGACCCGGGAGTTCAAATGATATCTTCAGGTCATTTTTCATCTTGTCTTGCTTTCCCCCATGTGGTAAGCAGCATGGTCACCAGTATAACCAACCCCCTACGTTTATAACATAGCATTAAAATAGAAAAAAGATCATTCCCTCCCAGCACCTCCTTATCAATCCCAAGTCACATGCTCACTCCTGAGCCAATCACTATATTTAGGAAGATTAGTACTTTGATTGGCCTGCCTGATTGATGTCTGTACCCTGAGATGACAGTATTGACAGTGGTAGGCAGTAGAGTGGGTAGGGTTGGAGTCAGGAAACACCATGAATTTTAGTCCCATCAGCTCACCATAGGATCCAGAAAAAACCTGGTGGGAAAGTGTGTAAAGAAAAGGAAAATTATAGCTAGTATAGTCTACTATGAATAAGTAAAATTTATGATAGAACCACTGTGTAAAAATTAAATTAAAATTAAATGTTTAGAATGGCTTTGTTTCCTATTATAATATTTTATTTTGGATTTTATAAAGGAAGAAAGCACAGTGTGTACATTCTATAGATAGAAGATTTAAATATTTCTCACCTGTGAGGGAAAAAAATGGGCTACACAAAAGTTAGGGTTTTTTTTTAATGTTTATTTAATTTTGAGAGAGAAAGAATGTGAGTGGGGGGAGGACATATATATATATAGAGAGAGAGACAGACAGAATCTGCAGCAGGTTCCACATTCTGAGCTGTCTGCACAGAGCATGATGGAGGGTCCGAACTCCTGAGCCTTGAGATCATGACCTGATCTGAGGTCAGACACTTAACCGACTGAGACACACAGGTGTCCCTAAAAGTTAGTTTATTAATAATACATGATACTAAAGTATAAAATACAAAAGTATAAAAAGCTGCACAAGTATCTTGTGAAGATTCTACAGACCAATAGTTTTAAAGTAGGTCAAAAGGTATTGGTTCATGCGCAAACACCCAATGCTGTGCTTCTGCAGATCCATCCCTCCAGCGGGTCTGACTCCCTCCAGGTGCCTCAGAGCCCTTGCCGAAGCGGATGTCCAAAGGAAAAGCGAGCTGAGCCTGCCCCTCCTGCCCCTGCACTTTGCTGATCCACCCCAGAAATACGCCAGATCCCCAGCACACAAGCCTGGCAGTGTGCAAGTAGCCCAGACAGGCCAGGCCACCCCACAGTGAATCCCACCCCTAGGAGAGGGGAAGAGAAGGCACACACCAGTCTGACTGGCCCCAGCGGTGGGCTGGCGGCAGACATCAGGCCTGACTGTGGCCCCGCCCACCAACGCGAGTTATTCAAGACAGCACAAGTGCCCCGCAGTCCTGCACCACTCCAGGGACTATCCAAAATGACGAAATGGAAGAATTCCCCTCAAAAAAACGTCCTGGAAATAACGACAGCTAATGAACTGATCAAAAAGGATTTAAACAATATAATAGAAAGTGAATTTAGAATAATAGTCATAAAATTAATCACTGGGCTTGAAAACAGTATAAAGGACAGCAGAGAATCTATTGCTACAGAGATCAAGGGACTAAGGAACAGCCGGGGGAGCTAAAAAATGCTATTAATGATCTGCAAAATAAAATGGAGACAACCACGGATCGGATTGAAGAGGCAGAGGAGGGAATAGGTGAACTAGAAGATAAAATTATGGAAAAAGAAGAAGCTGAGAAAAAGAGAGATAAAAAAATCCAGGAGTATGAGGGGAAAATTAGAGAACTAAGTGATGCACTAAAGAGAAATAATATACGCATAATTGGTATCCCAGAGGAGGAAGAGAGAGGGAAAGGTGCTGAAGGGGTACTTGAAGAAATAATAGCTGAGAACTTCCCGGATCTGGGGAAGGAAAAAGGCATTGAAATCCAAGAGGCACATAGAACTCCCCTCAGACGTAACTTGAATTGATCTTCTGCACGACATATCATAGTGAAACTGGCAAAATACAAGGATAAAGAGAAAATTCTGAAAGCAGCTAGGGATAAGCATGCTCTAACATATAAAGGGAGACCTATAAGACTCGTGACCAATCTCTCTACTGAAACTTGGCAGACCAGAAAGGAATGGCAGGAGATCTTCAATGTGATGAACAGAAAAAAATATGCAGCTGAGAATCCTTTATCCAGCAAGTCTGTCATTTAAAAGAGAAGGAGAGATAAAGGTCTTCCCAAACAAACAAAAACTGAAGGAATTCGTCACCACTAAACCAGCCCTACAAGAGATCCTAAGGGGGACCTGTGAGACAAAGTACCAGAGACATCGCTACAAGCATGAAACCTACAGACATCACAATGACTCTAAACCCATATCTTTCTATAATAACACTGAATGTAAATGGACTAAATGCACCAACCAAAAGACATAGGGTATCAGAATGAATAAAAAAACAAGACCCATCTATTTGCTGTCTACAAGAGACTCATTTTAGACCTGAGGACACCTTCAGATTGAGAGTGAGGGGATGGAGAACTATTTATCATGCTACTGGAAGTCAAAAGAAAGCTGGAGTAGCCATACTTATATCAGACAAACTAGACTTTAAATTAAAGGCTGTAACAAGAGATGAAGGACATTATATAATAATCACAGGGTCTACCCATCAGGAAGAGCTAACAATTATAAATGTCTATGCACCGAATACAGGAGCCCCCAAATATATAAAACAATTACTCACAAACATAAGCAACCTTATTGATAAGAATGTGGTCATTGCAGGGGACTTTAACACTCCACTTACAGAAATGGACAGATCATCTAGACACACGGTCAGCAGAGAAACAAGGGCCCTGAATGATATATTGGATCAGATGGACTTGACAGATATATTTAGAACTCTGCATCCCAAAGCAACAGAATATACTTTCTTCTTGAGTGCACATGGAACATTCTCCAAGATAGATCACATACTGGGTCACAAAACAGCCCTTCATAAGTATACAAGAATTGAAATCATACCATGCATACTTTCAGGCCACAATGCTATGAAGCTTGAAATCAACCACAGGAAAAAGTCTGGAAAACCTCCAAAAGCATGCAGGTTAAAGAACACCTTACTAAAGAATGAGTGGGTCAACCAGGCAATTAGAGAAGAAATTTAAAAATATATGGAAACAAACGAAAATGAAAATACAACAATCCAACGCTTTGGGATGCAGCGAAGGCAGTCCTGAGAGGAAAATACATTGCAATCCAGGCCTATCTCAAGAAACAAGAAAAATCCCAAATACAAAATCTAACAGCACACCTAAAGGAAATAGAAGCAGAACAGCAAAGACAGCCTAAACCCAGCAGAAGGAGAGAAATAATAAAGATCAGAGCAGAAATAAACAATATAGAATCGAAAAAAACTGTAGAGCAGATCAATGAAACCAAGAGTTGTTTTTTTGAAAAAATAAACAAAATTGATAAACCTCTAGCCAGGACTCTCAAAAAGAAAAGGGAGATGACCCAAATAGATAAAATCAAGAATGAAAATGGAATTATTACAACCAATCCCTCAGAGATACAAGCAATTATCAGGGAATACTATGAAAAATTATATGCCAACAAACTGGCAACCTGGAAGAAATGGATAAATTCCTAAACACCCACACGCTTCCAAAACTCAATCAGGAGGAAGTAGAAAGCTTGAACAGACCCATAACCAGCAAAGAAATTGAATCAGCCATCAAAAATCTCCCAACAAATAAGAGTCCAGGACCAGATGGCTTCCCAGGGGAGTTCTACCAGACGTTTAAAGCAGAGATAATACCTATCCTTCTCAAGCTATTCCAAAAAATAGAAAGAGAAGGAAAACTTCCAGACTCATTCTATGAAGCCAGTATTACTTTGATTCCTAAACCAGAGACCCAGTAAAAAAAGAGAACTACAGGCCAATATCCCTGATGAATATGGATGCAAAAATTCTCAATAAGATACTAGCAAATCGAATTCCACGGCATATAAAAAGAATTATTCATCATGATCAAGTGGGATTCATTCCTGGCATGCAGGGCTGGTCCAACATTCGCAAATCAACCAACATGATACATCACATTAATAAAAGAAAAGATAAGAACCATATGATCCTGTCAATCGATGCAGAAAAGGCCTTTGACAAAATCCAGCACCCTTTCTTAATAAAAACCCTTGAGAAAGTCAGGATAGAAGGAACATACTTAAAGATCATAAAAGTCATTTATGAAAAGCCCACAGCTAACATCATCCTCAATGGGGAAAAACTGAGAGCTTTTTCCCTGAGATCAGGAACACGACAGGGATGTCCACTCTCACTGCTGTTGTTTAACATCGTGTTGGAAGTTCTAGCATCAGCAATCAGAAAACAAAAGGAAATCAAAGGCATCAAAATGGGCAAAGATGAAGTCAAGCTTTCGCTTTTTGCAGATGACATGATATTATACATGGAAAATCCGATAGACTCCACCAGAAGTCTGCTAGAACTGATACATGAATTTAGCAAAGTTGCAGGATAAAAATCAATGTACAGAAATCAGCTGCATTCTTATACACTAATAATGAAGCAACAGAAAGACAAATAAAGAAACTGATCCCATTTACAATTGCACCAAGAAGCATAAAATACCCAGGAATAAATCTAACCAAAGATGTAAAAGATATGTATGCTGAAAACTATAGAAAGCTTATGAAGGAAATTGAAGAAGATATAAAGAAATGGAAAAACACTCCATGCTCATCGATTGGAAGAATAAATATTGTCAAAATGTCAATACTACCCAAAGCTATCTACACATTCAAAGCAATTCCAATCAAAATTGCACCAGCATTCTTCTCGAAACTAGAACAAGCAATCCTAAAATTCATACGGAACCACAAAAGGCCCCGAATACCCAAAGTCATTTTGAAGAAGAAGACCAAAGCAGGAGGCATCACAATCCCAGACTTTAGCCTCTACTACAAAGCTGTCATCATCAAGACAGCATAGTATTGGCACAAAAACATACACATAGACCAGTGGAATAGAATAGAAACCCCAGAACTAGACCCACAAATGTATGGCTACCTAATCTTTGACAAAGCAGGAAAGAACATTCAATGGAAAAAAGACAGTCTCTTTAACAAATGGTGCTGGGAGAACTGGACAGCAACATGCAGAAGATTAGAACTAGACCACTTTCTCACACCATTCACAAAAATAAACTCAAAATAAGGACCTGAATGTGAGACAGGAAACCATCAAAACCTTAGAGGAGAAAGCAGGAAAAGATCTCTCTGACCTCAGTCGTAGCAATTTCTTACTTGACACATCCCCAAAGGCAAGGGAATTAAAAGCAAAAATGAACTACTGGGACCTTATGAAGATAAAAAGCTTCTGCACAGCAAAGGAAACAACCAACAAAACTAAAAGGCAACCAACGGAATGGGAAAAGATATTTGCAAATGACATATCGGATAAAGGGCTAGTATCCAAAATCTGTAAAGAGCTCACCAAACTCCACACCTGAAAAACAAATAACCCAGTGAAGAAATGGGAAGAAAACATGAATAGACACTTCTCTAAAGAAGACATCCGGATGGCCATCAGGTACATGAAAAGATGCTCAACGTCGCTCGTCATCAGGGAAATACAAATCAAAACCGCACTCAGATATCACCTCATGCCAGTCAGAGTGGCCAAAATGAAGAAATCAGGAGACTATAGATGCTGGAGAGGATGTGGAGAAACAGGAACCCTCTTGCACTGTTGGTGGGAATGCAAATTGGTGCAGCCGCTCTGGAAAACAGTGTGGAGGTTCCTCAAAAAATTAAAAATAGACCTACCCTATGACCCAGCAATGGCACTGCTAGGAATTTACCCAAGGGATACAGGAGTACTGATGCATAGGGGCACTTGTACCCCAATGTTTATAGCAGCACTTTCTACAATAGCCAAATTATGGAAAGAGCCTAAATGTCCATCAACTGATGAATGGATAAAGAAATTGTGGTTTATATACACAATGGAGTACTACGTGGCAATGAGAAAGAATGAAATATGACCCTTTGTAGCGACGTGGATGGAACTGGAAAGTGTGATGCTAAGTGAAATAAGCCATACAGAGAAAGACAGATACCATATGGTTTCACTCTTATGTGGATCCTGAGAAACTTAACAGAAACCCATGGGGGAGAGGAGGAAAAAAAAAGAGGTTAGAGTGGGAGAGAGCCAAAGCATAAGAGACTGTTAAAAACTGAGAACAAACTGAGGGTTGATGGGGGGGTGGTGATGGGTATTGAGGAGGGCACCTTTTGGGATGAGCACTGGGTGTTGTATGGAAACCAATTTGACAATAAATTTCATATATTGAAAAAAAAAGAATTGGTTTAGACTCTTTATTGCTAATGGACGATACAGACAGGAAGAATATTCAACTTCCAATCTCTCAATTTTATTTTTGTCTGTCTTATCTGGAAGGATCCTGCATGAGTTTTTATTTGAAAGGAGGGTTCTTTTACTATAAAAATAGTTTGTAAACCTAATGTCATGTAAAAGATGACTATAAATTTTTAGGGTTGCTATACCCTCACACATTCATTCAGTTATTCAATAAACATTTATTTAGTACCCACTATAGAGAAGGGTGGGCAAATAAATGAAAAACATTTATCTTCCCTTCTGGAGCTAAGGATTTAGTGTGTTGCTATCTTAGGGTTACTATAAGCTCAGACCAAAGACTGTGGCCCAAGTCCACTAACATTTGACAGGTATTTAGCAAGTTCCTGTAATGTGATAAGTAGTAAGTAGTACAATGTCACGAGTGGGTGCTAGAAAGGCAAAGATGGATAGCTTCCTCTGCTCTCAGAAAATCACAAATAAATACTTTGTTTCTTGGTCTCAAGCAAGGATGATGGACTTTTGACCTCCTCTTATACTTCCACTTGCTTGAGGGAAGAAATATGTAGTGAACGTTGTCTTCCATATTTCTCATTCCCAACAACAACAAAAACAACAACAACAACAACAACAAAATTCCTTCTGTAAGTTAAGGAACCTCTATGAAGAAAAATGATGGCAATAGAATAGCTCTTGGGTGGTTGAATCACAACCCATGGACTATTTGTAGATCCCAAGAGGACTATTCAGTATCGACCTCGTTCCTAACAGTGGAACAATTTTTCAAACGCAAAGCCTACTTGGAAGGGAAAGCTACATTTATTTATAACATCTGCACTTTAATGCAGAATTCTTAGAGCAGAGTTTCTTAAAGTGGGACCCACAGATTACCTGTGTTAGAGTCACATGGGGAACCTAGTAAAAATTCAATTCCCTGGGCCCTAACCCAGGCCTTCATAATGAGAATATGCAGACTCCAGAATTCAGGAATTTAAATGAGAACACTAGGTGAGTCTTAGACACATTACTGCTTCAGAAACAATACTTCAGAAACTTGAGTTGTATAAGATCTCAAATGGGTAACCAGTCTTACTCCGGAATTCATTCATTGATTGTGTTAGGAGTAAGCAACATTAATGAACTCCATTAAAAAACAGCAACCACAAGCCACCAACATACCATTAATCAGAATTTTGCCTGGTAGATCTGAAGGAGTGTCTCTCCACACATCAGTTTTCTGTTCTAACCCAAATTAAAGTGATTATTGGCTTGATAACAGAGAACCCTGTTTTTTCCTTGTCACAATTATCTGGAGATGGCAATAAAGTTAACAAAAGAATAGCCCTCTGGCTGGACACCCAGCAATCCCAACTTCAAATGCCTCCCAATGCAACCAGTAAGTCTCTAGAAGGTACTTCATATGTGCTCTCATGTGGTCCCTAGATGGGCTCCCTAGATGGCCTCATCTTTCTTGCTCTTCAAGTCTGCATTAATATTGCTCTGAAACTATCTCGGATGTGTCCTGGCTCTGCTACTGATGAAAGCAGCTCTCAGAGCTGCTGTGGTTTTCTTCTTTCAACCTCCCAGACCAGGAACTCAGTTTGGTCCTGCTTTCCTGCTTTTAGTTCCAAAAGGCTACCCTCCCAGTGACCAATACTTTGTTCATCTAGTCCTGTGTCATCCTCTGCATCCAAAACTTTAAATAGATTCAACTTCTAGCTGCACTATCTTGCTGGAGAGTAGGTGATGTGCTTCTCATTTGGTCATATCTTCCTATGCACAGAAATTGATCAGAAGTCACTCATGATGGAGTTTAGAAGGTTGCTAGGGAGCTAATGACACTCAAATATATATATATATATATATATACACATACACAAACGTATATATGTATATGTATATATATATATATACATACATGTATATATATATATATATATACATATATGTATATATATATATTTGGGTTTTTTTAGTTTCTTCAACTTCATATCAAGTTTATTGACTTCAACATGCTCTCTGGTAGTCTAAGATTGTTTTTTTTTTTTTTTTTCCATAGAAGGTTTTAATCGTATGCTTTTAATTGAGTTAACAATGTTATCAAATACATAGATTTCTGTCTGCCTGCTGTGCCAACCAGTTTGTTGGCTAGTTCTCACATTGTTTCATTGTATAGTCACAGGACAGCTACAAGAGTGTCAGGCATCAAATACAGACACAAGAATCAAAAGAAAAGAAGGGTTCATCCCTTCCTGTATGTCTGTATCAATACTGAGGAAACCTTTTTCACAAGATTCTTAGCAAATTGACCCTTAATCTCTTGGGCAAAAGTGGATCTCATGCTCACTCCTAATCTAATCACCATCAAGGGGAATAGATTAACCTTGTGAGGCTTTTATTTATTTGTTGTTAGACTATTCAATATTTTCTCCCTCAGGGCTAGACACATAAATAAAGTCGGAGTTATTAGCAGAGAAGAAAGAGGTGGGTTTGGGACAGGGAACCAACTACTAAAAGACTCCTCACCCTCCATGATGAAAATCTCTGGAAGACTAATGGAATTTTCATATTCTAATCTCTGGCATGTCTGCAACTCTTAGATTCCCACTCTGGAACCATAGAACAGCGAGAAGCATATCTGAATTTGGCTTACAATGATGAGGTTTTAATTCAATTCAATTCAATTCAATTCAATTCAATTCAATTTTACTGTTTTGATTTTTGATTAGTTATCCACAGTCTACAGTGTCTGATTTTTCAATTTCTAACCAGCTCCTGCCTTTTTTTTCCTTTCAGTAGAAAACAAAACTAAGAAATTTCAACAGCTTTGCAGGTGGGTGTAAGTAACATGAGAGTTTAATAATGAAACAATTGAGATCAACAAAACATTGATGTTTGATATATTTTAGGTTTGCCAGTCATTTCAATTCTGCTGATCAGAGCTCTCTAACTGTCTCACTTTTCACAAACAGCCAACAACTTTAATGGTGCAAATAACATGAGTCACAGACCACAGCCTCATTTCAAATGAAAAATGCCAAAGCACCTGCATCAAATGCTTGTATCAAATGCTTGTATCAACAACATTAATCCTGCATCAAATGCTTGTATCGACAACAATTTAAAAAAAAAAAAAAAGAAAAAAGGAGGGAGGGAAGGAAGGAAGGACAGACATAAGAGGAAAGAACTCTTCCATATCTCTCAAATGAACAACTGCAACCAACCATTAAAGTTAATTAGAACCAAGTGTCAGAAACAGAACTTTGAAGATTTCATTGATGTTTACTCTAAAACCTACTTTCCCCCAAAGCTTCCTTGTGCTTCTTTATTTGGTTTTATTTCTAGGACTTGTGCTCGCAGCAGCAGATGTGGGAGCAAAAATGAAATCAGAAGGACTTTGGTATTCTGGAGTAAATTGCTCTCCACTGCATTAGCGAGAGAGAACAGATTGTAGCTAGGATAAGAGCAGTGTAAATAATTTTAAGTGTGCAATAGCACACAGCATCGATTTAAATGACCTGGTAACTCGGCACTATCCCAGGCAATTATTCCCTAAGCAGGATTTATGTCGTGGGTTGTCAAAAAGCAGTATAAACCTTGGACACAGATATACGTTTAGATATATGTTTAGAAGTTGCTCTTCTCAATTGGAAAAGACCTTTGCATTGCTTTGTTATAAAAAGCAGAAAAGCCATTTTCTCTTTCTTTTCCTTTAAATTTAATAACACTTACTGGTGTAAGGGAATAGTTCACTTTTCCCTAGTCATTTAAAATTTTTTGAAGATGCACATGCACATTTATTGGAAAAGTATCTGAAACAATGATAGCATTTAATATTACGAATATATGAATGAAATTATAAAAATGCTTACACTTTTATTTTTAATGATACCTTTTATATATACTTAAAACTATTTCTGGGCTTTTAGAGAAACTGCAGAAGAAATTAAAATATTTTGGGTTTTTCCCTCTTACATTTCTTTTCTGGGAAGCAGCAAGGCTTGGATTCACATAAAGAACTGCATGTTAATGTCATAGCCTCAGATTGTCTGGGTAAATGCCAAAAAGCACATCAGAGTTAGTAATGAACCTTCCAGTGACAACTCAGTCAGCCTTTTGACTTCACGTTTTATGGCTCCCTACTCTGCCTGACGTTATATTTCGTACTATAGTTGGAATGCTGAACACAATGGTTTGCACATTCTAATCTCAGGTGCTCAGATGTGTTGGTGGATTGTTCTTTTCAGTTCACAGCCAATACACCTTATGAACCTTGGGCTTAAACTTGGCTGTAATTATGGCAACAGAGCTGCCAGTCAAGAGCTGATCTAACCCTTGCATTTGCTTTTCTTTTCTCTCACTTATAACTTGCTGAAGCAGAACCAGATCTCTGGGACATTCTCAGGTGGGATTTTGAGCTAATGTACAAAATCTATACACGTACTATATTGACCATAATATAAGAAGAAAAAGCTAGATTGTAAAGCTTTGTCTCTAGCTTCTGTAACTTTTGTTGTTTGTTGTTGTTGTTGTAGTTGTTGTTACTGTTGCTTAACACCCTTGCCTTGGTTTTCTCTAAAATCCATCTTCTGAGCAAGGTTCCTCCAAACCCTCCACCATCTGATTTTGCTAATTGTGATATGATAAACTTATTTCCATCTTCCATTATTTCTCCTTCATGGGGAATAGACACATTAAAAACAGAACAGCATAAAGAGGAATTTGGAATTTGGAGACACAGAGGGAGACCTGAAGCAGGTCATGGGCCCTGAGCTGTCAGCACAGAGCCCAAAGTAAGGCTTGAACTCATGAACCACAAGATCATGACCTGAGCTGAGTCCAATGCTTAACCGACTGAGCCACCCAGGTGTCCAAAAGCTAGTGGCTTTCTTATAGAGCATCTCTGATTGAAACTTTTATTTTACAGAAAAGAAACAGGCCCAAGAGTCTGCATATCTTCATTAATTGACAATTATTCCTTTTGCTCTTAGTGAATACCTGGCACTGTTCTAGTTATTAGGAAAAGGGTTATAAACTTAACAGTCCAAGTTTCTGTCCTCATGTCACTTACATTTGACTGAGGAGTGAACAAGTGTGCATATATGTTTGAGCAGAATGTCAGGCAGTGGTGGGTATTAGGAATCAAAAGAGTGCAGAAGAGAGATAGAGTACTGGGAGCAAATGTGGGAGCTCTTCTGGATTGGATGGAAAACACTCTGAGGGAGTTTGAGCAGGTATCACTGATGTGAAGCACAAGCTATGTGACTTTTTGAGGGGAGGAGTTCCAGGCAGAGGGAACAGTGAGTGCACACTCTGAGATGAGAGGATGCTATGTGTGCGTTTGAAAAACAGCAAGGTGTATATTTAGAACTCTGTGAGCAAGAGGGAAAGTGTGAAATGAGATCACACAACTATCCAGGGCTCAATCACATAAGATCTGGAAAGCCAAGAAAAGAAGCTTAGAATCTATTCTAAGTGTGGATAGGAAACGATTGGTGATTGGTGGGTTTTCGGAAGGAGGAAGACAGGATCAAATTTACATTTGAATTGGTCATTGTGGCTGCTCTGTGCGGTGAAAGTGTAGAAGATATAACACAAGAAGGAAAATCAGTCAGGAGAGGATTATAATTGTCCATAACAGCTGCAGTGACTTGAAGCAGGATGATGTAGGTGGTGATAGGGGTCAGATTTTAGAAATATTCTGAAGATAAAACTAACAGGACTTATTGTGGGGTTGTGTGTATTAAAAGATAAACTGAGGCTTATTAAAATTTTTAAGAGTTTATTTGAATAAAAATTAATTCAAATCAGACAGTGTTAAGAAGCAAATAGGAGCACTCATGGACAGAAGCCAGGGAAAAGATTCATATAGGAGAAAAGTGTGTGAGCAAAGAAGAAATTATTGATTGACTATAGCTTAAAGCATATTTGGCTCCTTGTGATTTGTTGCCCATTGTGTTTTGATTTCATAACCTTGAGGCTTTTACAAGTTTAGATTTTCATTTGTTTGTGTAAGCCACCATGACATTAAAGCAACCTCAGTCTAATGGTCTCTTTGTTTAATTAATTTAACAGGTATGTATTATAAAAGGAAGGGAAAAGTCAAAGATGATTTCCAGGTTTTTGATATGAGCACCCGAGAGGATGGAGATGCCACTTCTTAGGAAAGGGACAAAGATAAAGCAGATTGGGGAAATAAAAGGAGAAATCATAAGTTTCTTGATTTTGATTTGGGGAATATTAAATTCCAGACATTGATTAGTCATCCAAACAGTAATGTCAAAAGGAAACTGAATATATGAGTCTGGAGGTCAGGAAGATTTGCGGTCCCAAGGTGTAAATTTGAGAATCATTACCATAGATTTATCTAAGATCACTGGTGGTGACCTGAGTCTTGACATCTAAACTTGTACCTCCTGGTTGATCAGAGGATCATGATGGAGTAGTAGGATCCTAGGTTTGTTTTGTCTCACAAACACCACTAGATAACTATCAAATCATCCTAAATACCCCAGAAGTTGACCTTAAGAATGAAAGAGCAAAAGCAAACTCCACCACTAAAGAGAGAGAAGAGGCCACATCGAAGAAAGTAGGAAATGCAGAGACATGGTTTAGGGGAGAAACAGATCACAGGTGCTGTGGAGGGGAAGGAGCTCTGGTTGTGAAGGAGTAGAGAGAGAGATTACACAGGGGAACATACAAAAGGAGACCATTTCTCCAAAGCCATTGGCTTGGAAAATGAGAGGGGCTGAGTTTCATGAGTTCTTGCAACCAGCAGGGCTTAAAGTCTGGAGTTTTAAAGGTCAGCAGGCTGGGCTGGGATAGATCCCGGAGGGCACTTCCCTGATCCTGGGGGCAGATGACATGGAAATAGTGATTTGAAGAATGCCTGGGGCACACAGTGTGGAGATTATGTGTTCTTCTTGGAGCTCATCCCTGAGAGGCCACTGTTCACAGAGATGTTTCTCCAGGAGCAAAGGAGCTGGCTGGCACCATTTCCCTCCCCTACCCCTCAGCATAAATACAGAGCCACCAGCAGGAAGCAGCCCAGTGTCAATACTGGCTGCCTAACTTGCACATGCCAAGCCCCACATCCCTGTGCTCTGTTGGGAATGCTCTTCTCAGTCAAGCTTGCTTCAGTCCCAGTGTGATGGGCCCATACCCAAGAAGACCAGTGCAAACCTCTACACATACCACATCTCCTGAAGAGTTCTGCAGAGCCCTAGTTCTGGTGGAGTTGGTGTCAGGTCTCAATTTACAAGTAGACCAGAACACATCTTGTTAAGAGTCACCACATTCAGGCCTTGGACCAAACGCTGCCTATAGCAGGCAAGGAGAGCCTCTATAGACGATTGGCCTGAAGGAGCCAAAACACAATAGCAGAGTACATGCAGAACACACCAGAGACACTCTCTGAAGTTCCAGGCCCAGGGTACTACATGACCTTTTCTTCATATAGCCATTACTTTCAGGAGCTTCACTAATTCTGAGAAGAAGGTAGAGACTTATACAAAATGTCAAGATAGAGGAATTTATCCCAAATTAAAAATACAAGATAAGGCCATAGCCAGAGATATAAGTGAAACAGATATAAGTAACATGCCTGATGAAGAATTGAAAGCAACAATCATAAGGGCAGTTCAATAAATGAGCTTAGAAACAGACCTGATGCAATGAACAGCAGGCTGGAAGAACCAGAAAGATGAATTAGTGACCAAGCAGTGGAATACAATGAAGCTGGAAAAAAAAAAAAAAAAAAAAAAAAAAAAAAAAGAAAGAAGAATTGGGGAACATGAGAAAAGACTTGGGGAGCTCAGTGACTCCATCAAACATAATAAGATTCATATCATAGGAGTCCCAGAAGAAGAAGAGAGAAAAAAGGGGGCAGAAAATTTATTTGAGGAAATAATAGCTAAAAACTTCCCTAATCTGGGGAACAGACATCCAGATCCACGATGCACAGAGAATTCCCATCAAAATCAACAAAAGCAGGCCAACACCAAGACATATTGTTATTAAATTTGCAAAATATAATGATAAAGAAAAAATCTTAAGCAGAAAGAAAAGACAAAGTTCTTAACTTACAAGGGAAGACCCACGAGGCTAGCTGGAGATTTCTCAACAGAATCTTTGCAGGCCAGAAAGGGTGGAATGACAAATTTAATGCTCTGAATGGGAAAAATCTGCAGCCAAGAATACTCTCTTGAGGAAGGCTATCATTCAGGATAGAAGGAGGCACAAAGAGTTTCTCAGACAAACAAAAACTAAAGGAGTTTGTTACCACTAAATCAGCCTGGCAAGAAATAAGAGAGAGAAATCTGAGTGGAAAAGAAAGACCAAAAGTGACAAAGACAAGAAAGGATCAGAGGAAATCTCCAGAAATAATGACAAACAAGTAATAAAATGGCAATATATATGTATATCAATAATTACCTTGAATGTAAATGAACTAAATGCTCCAATCAAAAGACATAAGGTTTCAGAATGGATAAAAAACAAACAAACAAAAAAAAAAAACAACAAGACTCATATATATGCTGCCAACAAAAGACTTATTTTAGACCTAAAGACATCTGTAGATTGAAAGTGGTGGGTGGGCGGAGAAACAATTATCGTGCAAATGAATGCCACAAGAAAGCCAGATTAGCAACACTTATATTGGACAAACTAGACTTTAAAACAAAGACTGTAACAAACAAAGACTGTAACAATAGATACAGAAGGAAACTATATCATAATAATCTATCCAACTTTAAAACAAAGACTGTAACAAGAAATAAAGAAGGAAACTATATAATAATAATCTATCCAAAAAGAAGATATAACAATTGCAAATATTTATGCATCCAACATGGAGGCACCCAAATATATAAAACAGTCAATAACAAACATAAAGGAACTAATCGCTAGCAATTCAATAATAGTGGGGGACTTTAATACTCCACTTACATCAATGGATAGATCATCTAAACTGAACATCAATAAACAGTGGCTTTGAATGACATGCTGGACCAGATGGATTTAACAGATATATTCAGGACCTTCCTAAAACATTCCTTCCTAAAACAGCAGAATACACATTCTTTCCAAGTGCACATGGAATATTCTCCAGAATATATCACATATTAGGTACTAAATCAGGCCTCAACAAATGCAAAAAAAAAAAAAAAAAAAAAATTGAAGTCATACCATTCATGTTTTCTGATCACAACACTATGAAGTTAGAAGTCAACCACAAGAAGAAAAATTGGAAAGACTACAGATACATAGGGGTCAAGTAACATGTTATTAACAATGAATGGGTCAACCAGGAAATCAAAGAAGAAATTTTTAAAAAATACATGGAAATAAATGAAAATGAAAACACAATGGTCCAAAACCTTTGGGAGGCAGCAACAGTGGTCCTAAGAGGGAAGTATATCACAATATGGGCCTACATTACAAAGCAGGAAAACTCTCAAATAAACAACCTAATCTTACACCTAGAAGAGTTAAAAAAGAAATAGAACCAATTGATGAAATCAGGAACTGGTTCTTTGGAAAGATTAATAATATTGACAAGCTTCTAGCCAAACTTATTAAAAAGAAAAGAGTAAGGGCCCAAATAAATAAAATCACAACTGAGAGAGGAGAAATAACAAACACCATACAAATACAAATAATTGTAAAAGAATATTATGAAAAACCATATGCCAACAAATTGGACAAACTGGAAGAAATATATACATTGTTAGAAACATATAAACTACTAAAACTGTAATAGGAAGAAATAGAAAACTTGGACAGACTGATAACCAGCAAAGATATTAAATCAGTAATAAAATAACTCCCATCAAACAAAAGTCCAGGGTCAGATGGCTTCACAGGTGAATTCTACCAAGCATTTAAAGAATATTCTTAAAACATCCCAAAAAGATAGAAAAGGAAGGAAAACTTCCCAACTCATTCTATGATGTCGGTATCACCCTGATATCACATCCAGATAAAGACTCTACTAAAAAAGAGAACTACAGGCCAATATCCCTGATGAACATGGATGCAAAAATTCTCAAAAAAATACTAGCAAACTGAATTCAACAATACATTAAAAAAATCATTCACCACGATCAAGTGGGATTTATCCCTGGCTTGCAAGTGTGGTTCCATATTCACAAATCAATCAACATGATACACTACATTAATAAAAGAAAGGATAGTAACCATTTGATCATTTGAATAGATGCAGAAAAGCCATTTGACAAAGTACAACATCCATTCATGATAAAAACCTTCAACAAAGTAGTTTTAGAGAGAACATATCTCAACATAATAAAGGCCATATATAAAAAACCCACAGCTAATCACATCTTCAATGGGGAAAACCTGAGAGCTTTTCCTCCATAGTCAGGAACAAGACAGGGATGTCCAGTCTTACCACTGCTATTTAACACAGTACTGGAAATCCTAGCCATCTCAATCACACAATGACAAAAACAACAAAAATAAAGGGCATCCTATAATCAAGGAAGAAGTAAAATTTTCACTACTTGCAGACGACATGATACTCTCTATATAAAACCTGAAAGACTTCACCAAAAACTTGTTTAGAAGTGATACACAAATTCAGTAAAGTCACAGGATACAAAATCAACATACAGAAATCTTGCATTTCTATACACAAATAATGAAGCAGAAGAAAGACAAATTAAGAATTCAATTCCATTTACAGTTGCACCAAAAGCAACAAAATACCTAGGAATAAACCTAACCAAAGAAATGAAAGACCTGTCCTCTGAAAACTATTAAACACTGATGAAAGAAATTGAAGAGGACACAAAAAATGGAAAGACATTCCATGCTTATGGATTGGAAGAACAAATAATGTTAAAATGTCTATACTACCCAAAGCAATATATACATTTAATGCAACCCTTCTCAAAATACCTACAGCATTTTTCACAGAGGTAGAACAAACAAAATCTAAAATGTGTATGGAACCACAAAAGACCCCAAATAGCCAAGGTGACCTTGAAAACAAAAAGCAAAGCTGGAGGTGCCACAATTCTGGACTTCAAGTTATATTTCAAAGCTGTGGTGACCAAAACAGTATGCTACTGGCACAAAAATAGACACATAAATCGTTAGAACAGAATAGAAAACCCACAAACAAACCCACAAGTATATAGTCAATTAACCTTCAACAAAGCAGTAAATAACATCCAACGGGAAAAAGACAGTCTCTTCAAAAAGTGGTGTTGGGAAAACTGGACAGCAACATGAAAAAGAATGAAACTTAACCACTTTCTTACACCACACACAAAAACAAATTCAAAATGGATTAAAGACCTAAATATAAGACATGAAACCATAATAATCTTAGAGGAGAACACAAGCAATAACCTCTTTGAATGTCTTCCTACTTATGTCACCTGAGGCAAGGGAAATAAAAGCACAAATAAATCATTGGAACTTCATAAAAATAAAAAAAAAATGTATGCACAGTGAAGGAAACAATCAATAAAACTAACATGCAACTTATGGAATGGGAGAAGATATTTGCAAATGACATATCTGATAAAGGGTTACAAAAATCAACACCCCCAAAAAATGAATAATCCAATTAAAAATGGGCAGAAGACATGAATAGACATCTTTCCAAAGAATACATACAAGCCAACAGACACATGAAAAGATGCTCGGTATCACTGATCATCAGGGAAAGAAATATCAAAACCACAATGAAATACCACCTCACACCTGTCAGAATAGCTAAAATTAATGACACAAGAAACAAAAGGTATTGGTGAAAAATGGGGAGAAAGGGGAACTCTCTTTGCCTGTTGGTGGAAATTCAAACTGGTGCAGCCACTCTGGAAAGCAGTATGGAGTTTCTTCGAAAAGTTAAAAATATATAACTACCCTACAATCTAGCAATTGCACTACTATGTATTTACCCAGATAACAAAAATACTAATTCAAAGGATACATGCATCCCCTATGTTTATTGCAGCATTATGTACAATAGCCCAGTTATGGAAACAGCCTAAGTGTCCATTGACTGATGAATGGATAAAGAAGTGGCATATATATACAATGGACTATTACTCAGCCATAGAAAAGAATGAAATCTTGCCTTTTGCAATGATGTGGATGGAGTATGAAAGTATAATGGTAAGTAAAATAAGTCAGTCAGAGGAAGACATATACCATATGATTTGAGTCATATGTGGAACTTAAGGAACAAAACAAGGAAAGGAAAAAAAAAAGAAAGGAAGGAGACAAGACAAGAAACAGACTCTTAACTATTAAAAACATACTCATGGTTACCAGAGAGGAGGTGAATAAGGGGATGGGTTAAATAGGTGATGGGGATTCAGGAGCGTACTAATAGTGATGAGCACTAGGTGTTGTATGGAAGTGTTGAATCACTATATTGTACACCTGAAACAAATTACACTGTATGTTAAGTAACTGGAATGTAAATTAAAAAAAATTAAGTTGTACCTCCTTTGATCTATATTGGCTGTATCTAGATAACTACTAAAACAAAACAGACTTGTAAGATATTGGCATATTATTTGAGTTAGTTAAAAATACATATCTTACATAAAATATATGTAACATATTTATCACACATATATAATCTTCATTCAAGAAAATAAGTAAAAGTCACATTCAGTAAGAGAAAATCCTGAATATAAAAGATCTCATAAAAGTTTTTAAAAACCAGTAGAGTTTTCTAAACTGCAAAAGAAAGGCCTCAACTAAACATGATGCTTCAACTAAAGTTTAAACAGAGAGAGAGTATCACCTGGAGCTTCCTAGCCAACTTTAACCCTGGAAGAGAGTTGAGTTTGAGGAATGATATCTGTGTTAACTGGTTTCAAGATCACATATGCCTTACACAGGTAAAATGTCATGAAAGTGTACCTGGAACATAGAGTGGCTTAGCAAGCCCAGGTGGGATGTTTCATTTAATTCCATTTTTTAAGGGAAGAAGTGGCCATGCCCCTGAACAGCTGGGACTCTGAACGGCAACCCTGTGGAAAGAGCTACCCTATTTCACATCAAAGATCAGAGGAAAGGAAGGGGAATCATAGGACAGTATGTGAACTAACAGGAGAAGGAAGGAGCATACCTGATGTTTCATCCTCTAATTTGAGGGATTCAAAGCTCTAAGTCTTCATTAATCAAAATTATCTCTTAGAAAGCAAGTTCCAATAAATAATGACATTTATTCAAGAATTGATGTCAGTGGTGTTTTTGAAGAGCTAAACTAGTTGCAAAGAAAAATGGCTAATATTGCACAGCAACAGGATAGCTTGGAGAGGTTTGGATTCAGAATGCCTGGTAACACCATTCCATTTCTGAAGAATTGCACTGCATATTTTTGGAAAAGTACTATTGAATGAGAAAAGTGAGTAAAACTGGTAGGTTGCCATGTACAGTTTCAAAGATTTACATATCCACTTACCGTATTTGATCTATGTGAAAAAGCCATAGACGGAGGACAGGGAAGATCGTCCTTGTTTGCCAAATGGAACTGAGACAGTCAATAAATAGTGGAGAAAGGATTCAGCCTAGGGGATCATTTAGAGCTCATGTCAAAGAAAAGCATGTCAGTCCCACAAGCAACTTGGTGAAATTGCAGGAAGCCAAAGCTGCTGTCAGTTGCCCTCCTCCCCCTCAGCCATGGATATATTTAAATCAAGTAATAATAAAACAAACTAGCAGCTGGTACTTCTGTAGATCCAACTCTGGAGCCCCCTTAGAAGAGAACTTTTTTTTTTTTTTTTTTTTTTTTTTAGATAGAGTTTGTCATTTCTCTTTTTTTATTTTTCATTTGCTGTTTATTTTAAGGTTACATTTCTAACTAAATGAAACATTTTAAAATAAAAAAAATTGGAATGAACTGAGCCAAATAGCAAGTACAGACATGCCTTGAGCAATGTGCAGGTTTTTAATTTTGAAAATTTCTGCTTTCTTGGGCAGAATTCCTGCTTGTGACACATGATGTGACCAAAAACACTCAATTCCACAAATAGTAACAGAGAAGTCCCTTCCCCATGTCCAGATGCTGAGTCCTCAATCAGCAGGCAAGGGGAGTGGTGGTACATTATTTGTATTTTTAAAAACTATGTTAATGAACCACAATTTCTTTATCCATTCATCAGTTGATGGACATTTAGGCTCTTTCCATAATTTGGCTATTGTTGAAAGTGCTGTTATAAACATTGGGGTACAAGTGCCCCTATGCATCAGCACTCCTATATCCCTTGGGTAAATTCCTAGAACTGAGAACAAACTGAGGGTTGATGGGGGGTGGGAGGGAGGGAGGGGTGGGCAATGTGTATTGAGGAGGGCACCTTTTGGAATGAGTACTGGGTGTTGTATGGAAACCAGTTTGACAATAAATTTCATATAAAAAAAAAAACTATGTTAATGATCACCAATAACTGACTGCTTACTATATCAAAGTCATTCCCCACACTTTCAGTCTCCATAAAACTTGGTGGGTATGACTTTCCACATTTTATGACTTTAGGGAGCTGAGGCTCAGAGAAGGTAGCTTGTTTAGGGACAGACACTTCCAACTGGCTGACTTTAACAGCACAACTTCTGCCTGCATCATTCTAGTCCTTGTGAATCTCAGGCTTCCAAAAACAATTGACGTACTTCAACTAAGGGAGACAAATTGAATTTCTGTTGCTTTGACTACTTTCTACATGGGAGGTTAGAATTCAAGTAGACACACCTTCTTGAATTCTTTGACAACCAATGTCCTGCAACAAAGCCAGAGACCTTTACTCACATGATCAAATCTGCTTCTTACTCGTGATTGTATAGTCCCTCAACTGCCTGAATCCACCTTCATTTCTTTATCTGTAAAATGGGGACTATGTGAGATGCCTTGCCCATTCTCTCAGGTTGCTGTAGAGCCAACTGTATAAATTCATGAAGGTGTTTGCCAATTGAAAAACTCCCCACAAATGGCATTAGTGTGATTTTTCTCACCTCAGAAAGAATGCTGTCAACATCTTTGGCATGGTTATATTCAGCCATGGTAAAACCAGCTTGAGTTTTCTTATCTCTCCCCCTCACTTCTAATAACTATACAGCAAAGAAAACTGAAATGGGTTTTTGTGCAGCAGAAGCCACAGAAAAAGGATCACATCTTCACTAAATCTTGAGGAAGGGCTGATTCTACTGGTGCTGCCAACATGTGCCAAATGTGTCTCTCAGCTAGCTCCATCAGTAACAGGTGTTCACAGACTGGTGAGGATGGAGAGAAACCTGCCTTCCCCATCCCAGTTTGCCTGTCTTTCACTTGTCAAGGGTTTTGACAGGCATTTTGCAGTTTCTTGTCACAGTTCTAAGCACGGCTGCACAGCATGCTGCTTAAAGCAACCCCAAGTCAAGGAACTCTGAGAATTCTCCCTTAGAGTTTCTGTTTGATGACTTGCCTAGATATGAGCGTTGGTAGCCCTTTCTCTTGACATGTGTCTGCTTTGTTCATCCTCATGGGGTCCAGAGTTTGTCCTACTGGTGATTGGGCCTTGTTTGCTCCAGGTAAGGTATTAGACTTGATTTCTGCACTTGTTTAGTAAGATCTAAAATGTCCCTTTGCCTTGCTCCCATGTATGTAGTGTATAACCTTACTTATATCATAATCACTTTTTAAAGCATCTGTCTCTCCCACTACACTCCCAACTTCTAGGAGGAGCCCTGTAATATTCCTAACACCCCAAGTAGAGTGTCTGGTATATAACAAAGGCTAATAAATGCATATTGGACTGAATCTTAATTCAATGCAATTGAGATACTTGAAAATGAAAATCCCTCTGAAGGAAATGAGGCCATATTTCTTCTAGTTATTGAAACTTTTTTGGTGATAATACCACTAGAATTTAGGGATTTCACCAGTACTGGTTTTTGGCCGTAGGCCTAAAGGCTATTTTTGTAGTTGGCTGTTACAGTAATAAAATCACTTGTTAGACTCACCTTCACATATAGGTGGACATCATTTAAGACATATGTATACACATGCCTATATGATATGATAGGATAGATATATAATACATATTTATAAAAATATATTTCAATGATTTATATATAATGTTTATTTAAAATATATACTCAGATTAAATGTGTATTATTTTATATATTATGTACTTTTGAAATATATATATATATATATATATATATATATATATATATATACTTGAAATATACTTCTAGGTACAGGGCAGAATGTGCAATTTTTATTGGTTTGATTTGCACACCCACTGATAGAATATTTTCTTTTGCTGAGGTTTGTTATTATTCTAGACACAGCCTGGATAACAGAATGTGTTTAATTTAATTCACATCAGTAAACCATTATTATGCAAAGTGAAACTGAAGGAAAGGTTTTCCTATTTGTGTTCTTAGGAAATAGAAAGGGATCCGACACACATACACCACCACCAATCCTAAACCTTCTTGACTTCCCATATTTATTTTGAATGTCTGGGAAGTTATGCACACCAGGACAGGGTAATCACATTTCATGCTTCCAAGAATGATCTGATCACAAGAGGGTCAGAAAGGACTCTGTTCTCCCCTACAGAATTGTTTGGTTGGTCAGGTGCACTAATTGGGGTAAGAGATTATGAAATTCCTGTGAAGTATCAAGCAGTTGCCATTTCACAATGCTAGAGAGTGAACTTGTAGGAGCAATGTTAAGGAAGTTTCACACAATCACTGCACAGAGTGCTATTTCAATTTTCCCTGTTCTTCACTACTATCTCCATCCTCTGGCATCAGACAATACATCTCTTTCATACATAGAGGGAATCTCCGTGCTAAAAAGGAATTTAGATTGCCTAGTCTTCTGACTTTACAGAAGGTAACATGTTCTAAAAGTTTAAGCGGCTTGCTTAAGAGCTTATTACAAGCTAAGAACCTAGGCCTCATGGCTTCAGTCATATTTTTTTTCCATGACATTACAGCTGAAATCTGCTGTACACAGGTCAGTCAGGTTCAAACACATCCATAGTTCTCAAGCTTAAACGTTCATTTGAATCACCCAGATGGCTTGTTAAAATACAGATTGGTGGACTCCACCCCCAGGGCTTCAGACTCAGTAGTAGGTCTGGCATGGGGCTAAGAATGTACATTTCTAATAAGTTTGCAGGTGATGCTCATGCTGCTGGGCCAAGGACCATACCTGAGATACAGTAAAGTTGTCTAACAGAACAAAAATTGCCCTTCCTTTCCTTTTAATTTGTTCAACCTAAAAGGTTGAATACAATTTTCTTATTCATCAATATTTACTGAACATGAACGAGATACCTGGCATGTTTGGTGCTAAGGACCAGAAACATGAAGATGACAAAAGCACAATCCTCTTTTTGAAGAGTTCACAATCAGTGGGGAGGGACAGATACATAAATAATTACTGAGCAACCTAACTGTTAAGTGTAGTGATAGAGGTTCATACAAAGTGTAATGGTTGCCCAGCCCTGAAAGTAATGACACCAAGACTTTTCAGGGAAGGTTTTGCCAGAGAGGTGACATTTGGGCTGGGCTTTGAAGGACAAGTGGGATTTTCCCAGATGGAGCAGACAAAAGAATATCCTTTTAGGCTGAAGGAACAGCAGATGCAAAGGCATGGAGAGTGACATTTTTAGGAAGAATTGGCTAAGTAAGAGTGGCAGGAACATGGGGTGTGTGGAACAGAAGTCAGGGAGTGAAAGATGAGGATGGAAAGATATTGAGGGTGAAGGGCATTCCCTATTCTGCCAAGGAGTCTGTAGATCACCTTGTATGTCGCAGGGATACTGAAAGCTTTTCAGCTGGGACATGCTTTAAGGTTACTGTGGCTAGAGTGTGGAGGACAGATGAGAGGGGTTTCTTTGAAGCAAATAGAAGAATCTATTACAGCTATCTACACTAGAAATGAAGGTAACTGGGGGCGCCTGGGTAGCTCGGTCAGTTGAGCGTCTGACTTCAGCTCAGATCATGATCTCACAGTTTGTGAGTTCGAGCCCTGCGTCAGGGTCTGTGCTGACAGCTCAGAGCCTGGAGCTGCTTTGCATTCTGTGTCTCCCCCTCTCTCTGCCCCTTCCTTGCTCATACTCAGTGTCTCTCTGTCTAATAAATGTTAAAAAAAAAAAAAAAAAAAAAGAAAGAAATGATGATAACTTATCCAAAACAATAGCAATGGAAATGGACAGGAAAGAGTATTACAGGGTTAAAATAACTAGGACTTGCTAACAGATCAGAGGTAAATAAGAGTAAAGAGAGCCATAGATAATTCTATTGTTTCTAGCTTGGTCCGCTGATGAATTGGAAATGCTATGAACAGATACAGCAAATAGAAGTAGGTTGGAGTGAGATCAGTTCATTTTGGACAAGTTGGGATGTTGGTTTCTTCAGAGAGGTAGGTAGGATGCCCTACTGTGGCTGGGAAATAGGGTTTAAGTTCAGGAAAATGGTCAGGAGAGATTGGGGTAAAGTCATGGAAGGGTATGAGCCTGCTAAGGGAGATATGAATTTCTTGCCCTGGATTAATATGTAAATTGCTTGTCAGAGTGATAAGTGATATAACCTCAATTATAAAGAGGAAACCAAAAAAAAAAAAAAAAATGATACATGTTAAACTAAGGGATAACCAAGAAAAATGGAAAATCAGCATTCAAAATTTCTAATTTTGACATCTGAACATTTTGAGAATGAATGCTAAGAGAAAGACTATAGCAACATGAATCTGCACTTCCCAGATCATGCTCTTCACCAAGCCACTACTGCTTCATCACTTGAGGCTTTGGAAAAACTCTTCTCTGTTCCAGGGCTCAGTTACCTCAACTTTAAAACAGGGCTGCTGAGAGAATTTAACAATTCCTACAAAGCACTTAGCATATTTGGCGCATCAAAAGGGTGCTGTAATTTTTTTTCAAATATATATTCAGCAGTGGAACAATTTTGCTAGAAAATAGAAGATAAAAACTGTCCAGAAAAGCCAGTAAACTGCCAGTAACTGCCAGTAAAAACAAGTGAAGACAGTAACTGTAAAGACAAATGCTATTCAGATGGCTTTTTCTTGCTAATTCCTGAGTATCCAGAAAAGGGGTGCATAATTGGTCTGGCATGCCATCTACCATGACTGTGACACCATAAAATATTCCTGATTCGTTGTATTAGTTTTCTATTGTGTAACAAATTGCCAGGAACCTGGAGACTTAAAATGGCACAAATTTATTTCATGGTCTCACAGCATGACTAGATTCTCTGCTTAGGGTCTCATGAGGCTGAAACCAAGGTGTTGGCTGGGGCTGCAGTTCTTGTTTCTCATAAGGCCCTCTTCTAAGCCTACAGGTTGTTGGAAGCATTCATTTCTTTGTAGTTGTAGAACTGAGGTCCCAGATTCCTGCTTAGCTATTACTCTCAGCAGCTCCTGGCAGCTGGCAGTTCCTAGCCACATGGCCCCCAGAGGTAGTTCATAGGAATGTTTGCTTTCTTCTAGTACTGCAGGGACTTATACTGAATCCTCCACTTCCTTCTAATCTCCAACTTCTCCTGCCTCTGACCTCTAGAACAAGATTTAATGGGCTCATGTGATCAGCCCATCTGGATAATCTCCCGATCTTAAGATCAACTGATCTGGGACCTTCATTACATCTACAAATTTCCTTCACAGAAGCACCTAGAATGGTCTTTGAATAACTGGAAGAAAGTGTGTGTACACCAGGGATCTGGACCATCTTAAGAATCTTGTCTACCACATTCCTGAAGCAAATGCAAGTTCAGTCCCATGACTGAGCAGTGACTTTTAGCAGCGTTACTACATTTAACATTTGCCCTTTGGGCTATTTCTCTATGTTCCTTCTACTTGAATGACAAGTTGCTGAATATCTCAAAGGCCAAGAGACATGAATTTAGAAGAGTGACAGATTTTCTCCCCATGCTCTTGGGGTACTTCTGAATGATGTGTAATTATAAGTCTTTCCCCTCTGACTCTGTGCCCCTAACACCTATATAATCATTGGGTCAAGGCAAGGATTTATCTGTCATTGAAAGAAAAAAAAAAAAAAAAAAAGTGGCTTTTCAACTCAAAATTGCTTACTATCCTAGACCAAGATTTGAGAAGTATTAGTTTGATCAATGCAGTCCTGGCAATAAATCAGTTGAGGCCAAGCCTGGTTTGGGGTGGAGAGGGAGTACTTGAACATATGCTTGCCCTGAACATGTATTTAAATTTAATTTAGGAGCAATTTACTTTATGTTGTCAAATCAACTGGCTTCATTCAAGAGGCCCCTAATTCAGACACAGTCAGGCTAAGAAACCAGTAATAAGAAGAAGCAAGGAGCAAATGCTGACAGTAGAGGTGAAGTACAAATCATGCCCAAGATGCTTAACCTCTAGGGCCCCCCAGAAACCATGGTCTCAGCAACTAGTCTCAGCCAGGTGAAACTCTGTAGCTTTTTAGATAGATCTGTACTTGAACACTCCAGTGTTGCCAGCAATAGCAATCGGCCTAAAAAGAGAGACCCCTCACCTCTCCTTCCCAAAATATATCAAGAACCTGAAGATCAATTTACATTAGGGTGCTTTCATATGTTGATATACTGTTAGCTGGTCAAAGGATTACAGACTAGTCAATACAATACACAGAACAAGAGATGGTGTAATAATTTCTTGATTATCTTGAGCAACCAAAGTTTACAGTATGTAAAGGTAAATAGATACCCTGGACATTATGAACATTATCAGCGATTACATGTATGTTCACATTTTGGTTTGTGTTTCAAGGAAGACTCTAAGTTAATTTTAAATTGCCTTTATTTATACTTTTTCTCTTCTGCCAAAAGTAATTATGAGCCTTTATAAACTCGTATTTCCATGCAATAAAGAGATTCCAAAACCCATAAATATGGGTTCTTACATTACTGAGTAATAATCCACTTATTCTTGCGTCTGTTTATCCTCACTCTACTTCATCCCCAACAAAAGGGATGATAATAGGGGCACTATATGTACTCCTTGCATTGTAAGACTAAAGTGCTCTTTTCTTTCTGAAGATCAGACTCATCTCTAAAAGAAACTGGATTTCTGACTGCACTGGCAGAAATCAAAGCAAGTTTCTGAAGTTTATTTATTTATTTAGAGAGACAGAGACAGCATGAGCAGGCGAGGGGTGGGGAGAGAATTCCATGTAGGCTCCATGCTGCTAGTGCAGAGCCAGACACAGGGCCTAAACCCACCAACTGTGAGATCTTGACCCGAACCAAAACGGAGAATTGGATGCTTAACCGACTGAGCCACCCAGGCGCCACTCAAAACAACTTTTGGAATACACTTCCAAAGTTAAACAAAGGAAGAAAAGAAAAAAAACTATTCATTTTAAATTTAACTAATCTATTTTTTTTGGGGGGAGAGGTGTTATTCCTAGTTAACTGCCCATAGACATAGTAGAGCATTATTTTGCTCAAACCTAGTTAAACAGACCCAAGTTGGGAAGAACCAAATATACCTTGGCAATATTCTAGTGAGAGGGTAAGTTCATTTGGAAAAAAAATTCTTATTTGCTTACACATTAGTACAAATTCTGAGAAAGATGTTAAAATTACATTACATATATAAAAATTTTTTTTTAAATGTTTACTAATTTTTGAAGGAGAGAGAGATACAGCGTGAGCGGGGAGGGGCAGAGAGACAGGGAGACACAGAATCCGAAGCAGGCTCCAGGCTCTGAGCTGTCAGCACAGAGCCCGATGTGGGGCTCGAACTCACAAACTGTGAGATCATGACCTGAGCTGAAGGAGGACGCTTAATCGGCCCAGGTTCCCCTACATTACATATATAAATTTTACTCTGTTTATCCAGGTCAAGCCAAGACCAACAAGTTAGATTTATGTAGTTTTGGTTTAACCTAAGAAAATGTTGGGAATACAGACATCCAGCATTAAGCTTAGGCACTTCTACATACATGATAGTAAAAGCCTTGAAAGTACTTGCTCAACATTATCTTTCAAAACTAACACACTGTGATTAGCAACTAAACTTGACTATGTTTCTGCTCTGAACAAAAAGCTATGTATAACTTTATAGAGAAGGGAAGCATAGACTTCTCTCAGAAATGAACTATCAAATTTTAAGTCATTATCTCAAAAGCATCTCAATTTCATCACAGGAATAATTCCAGTGGTTGTGGACAAAATCTGATTTTTGTTCTTAATGACAATGTTGTGAATTTCTCTCAAATATTTTGGTACTTGTCTTTTATTGTATGCTCATTTTTGTTTCATCACAAAATCATCCTAGTTCTAAAAGACAAGAACTAGAACTAAACAAGAACAAGTCCTAGTTATATCACTGACTTGCTGAATGACCATGGGCAAATCACTAGAACTATTTTCAAGTTTCACTTACCAGTGAAATAAGCACCTACAGCAGTAGCTTTGAAACTCTCATAAGGTAATTGATTTGACAACACCTTAGAAATCATAAGCAGTACACATGTAAAGTTTTACGTACTTCTGCACATTGTATGATACAAACCCAGTGTTAAGTTGCTAATAAGTGTTGATGCCATTATAGGAGAAGTAAAGAGAACTTTTTAAAATAATAACTTGGTTCGTTTTCCAATTTGGTTTATCATTTCGTCTTCATTTTTATTACATCTTCTTCCTCTAGATAAGACACAGAACTTGTTCTCTTCTCTGAGGGATTTAATGGTCCCTGTGGAGTCTGAGAAGAAGGCCACAAATATTCATCGCCAAAGAATAACAACCTACATTTGTCTTTTCAGTCTTGTCGTATCTGCAGGACTGAAGTCTGCCAATACCCACTTGTCTGTCCAGAACATCTGGAGGTCCGATGCTTGTTCTGGTGTCATGGGGACACGGACAAAGATGCCAACTTCACTGGCGGTACTTTCAATCAGCACGGAAGGCTTTCCCTTTGGGGTCTGCCAGGATGATTACACCCCAACAAGCTATGCCTAAGGAAAAAAAACAACAGTACCTCATATGTATGTTACACTTTAGTTTACTAGGTGCTTTCATATATGCCATCTTATTTAATCCTCACAACACTCCTAGAAGACACATCATCATTACATTTTTTTTTTTTATAAAAGAGTGAAATTCAGAAAAGGAAAAGAAAATTTAGAGAGAGAGAGAGAAAAAAAAATCTGTTACCTCCCCAAGCAAGAAAGGGATTTAAGGAGAACCGATTTGGGGAATCTAATTAGAAAGCTAAGAGATCTGAAAACCTAAAATCCTACCCATTCAACTGGTTTAAAGAGCAAAAAAAAAAAAAAAAAGGAAAAAAAAATCACTGCATTTTACTCTAAGACATCTTAACATCACTTATAATAATCAGTCATTATTGCTACAGCTAAGGACTGTGGGCCAGCCATCCACCCATAGTACACCGAGAATGTGGGTTTGCACTGAACCTAAGACGTGACTTCAAAGCCCTAGTTTTTATCTCACGAAGGCTTTCTCCAGAATCTGGAGAACAAAGCATGGATCTGGTGACAGATAAACTTGGATCAAAAACCACCTGTGTCATATCCTAATTATCTGACCTTTAACATCTTACTCTCTATGGCTTAGTTTGTTCAGCGGTAAAAAGGGATTACTATAATCATACCTATCTCTAATAGTTATCGTTAGGATTAACGATTGAAGCTAACAAGAGTTCTCAAGAAATACTGTCATTTAAAAAAAGAAAAAAAGAAAAGAAAAACCGTCCCAAGAACTTCCTCTCCCCGCCCCTGTTCCTAGTTTGGTGTGCCTCGGCCACGTGACCAGCCCCGCAACCCGCCCGCGTGACTGCGGCCCACTTCTCCCTATCCCCCTGCCCAAAGGCCCTGAGATCCCCCGACTCTCACTGATGCCGATGACCATCTGCGTAATAGTCCCTGGACTCGGGGCGTATCCCAGCTTCATGGGCTTCCGCGCCACCCAGTACACATATCCGCCCGCCCCTATCAGCCCCGACCCGGAGAGCACGCGACAGCTCCAGCAGTTATTAAGTAGAGGCGCTTCCGCTGGAGAGGTCGGCGCTCCAGGTGCAGCGAGGGGCAGGGGCTCGGCGGAGTTGGTGACTTCAGGAGGCGCAGCGACTTTGATGGGCTCCAGTGGTTGGGACAAGAAAGAACCCATATTCAAGAACTCGGTCTCAACTGCGGAGTCTTCGGACCGAACTGACGTGAAAGATACGGCCGGAAGCAGAGCTCCGGCTCACTGCACCGGAAGCAGCCTGAGGGTCGCTGGGAAATGTAGTTCTGGCCTGCCTCGAACGGAAAAAAGATGGTGGCTGCCCGTGTTTGTGGATTTCTGAGGCAACAAACTTGGCATTGCCAGAGGCCATTCCCCGCTACACCCTCCCCCAATCATTTTAAGAATTATGACTTAGTAAACCCCTAAATGTCTCAACTCTTACTTTCCTTAGAGGAGGAATCTGGATTTCTAATTTTTTTTTTTTTTTGCCTAGCAAAAAATGTGAGATCTTGAGCATGCCATCTCACCTGTCTCAAGAAAAGAATTAAGTTTTGTATGTGCTTAACTGTATGCTAGACACTTTGCTAAGCGATCATCTGCATCATGCCATTTAATCTTTCCAATCCAATGACATATCAGTTTCCCAATACATGACAAAACTGGTGAAATGACATAGCCATATTTGAAACCAATGTCTGTGTCAATACAGTCAAATTTCTTAAATGTCACCTGTACATATTATCGGTGCAAAATGAATAAATCTTTTTCTTAAATTTTGAAGAGAAAGGAAAAGAGTTTTATTCGAGCTCAAGAGGGAACAGCTGCCTGATATACACAATTTTCACAAAGAAGAGAGTGTTCTGGGAAAGGAACATTTGGTACAAGATTATATATGTTTTTACAGAAAGAGTTACAAATCATCATGATGAAGAACATTCCAGAAAGTCACAGCTTTTTTTTTTTTTTATCTTATGTTTTTAAGATATTGGCAAGTTGCATGACTTTAAACTTATGGGAACCAGGGAAATTTCTTTATTCTTATGTTCAGAATACTCATTTTATTTTATTTTTTATTTTATTTTATTTATTATTATTATTATTATTATTATTATTATTTTATTTAAAGCAGACCATGTGTGCTTAGGACAGAAATAGAGCCCATTCTTTGAGGTTTTGACAAGTCATTTTGACCTTGATAAATGTTAAAATATAGCTTCCCTAGGACCTCAAGAGCAGGAAACATTCAAAGTTGAAAATTTCCTTTATTAATATTGTGAGGAGATTACACAAATATAATCAAGGTGTTAAAAATGTGTTTGAATTATCTGGATAAATACTTTTCATTTTCTCTTTAGCTTTTTTCCTAAAGTCATGATCTCAATGTTGTCATACTCACGATATTGTTCTATTTTGAGGGCCCTGGAGATAATTCAACTCAGAATCAGGCTAATAGACTTGAAGAGCTAATGTAGGATCTATTCCTGCGGGTTTACAATTTTATCATCCCTTAAGAATGGACTTTTAATTTTGATTGCTTCTTTGCAAGTCAACTGCTATATCATCCACTCCCATCACATTTCACCTTTCATTTCCTTTGGGTAGAGTTGCATATGTTTTTTTTGTTTGTTTGTTTTTTGTTTTTTGTTTTTTGTTTTTTTTCCTGGGTTGGTCTCAGAGGATTACTGGTAAGAAAAAGGCATTTAGAGTTCAGAGGTAGTTTCTGTTAGAGGAGGTGGATGAAAACAGGATTAACTTCAGGTTTGACCTTTTTCCTTTAGAATGGCTTAAAAATTAACATGATAAAAAAAAGAAATTCATTATTTCACTTTACAAAATGGGATGTGATTTTGGGAAGGTTTTAAAAAAGATAAAGGTTTGGATAAATAGGAGAAAATAAAATCATGAGAACACCGGTTGGCCTGATGCTAATTTCAAAGATCCTCTCCATTTCCACACACACACACACACACACACACACACACACACACACATATCTCCATGTGTTGTCCAGTAGAAAGACAAAGAGTTGGGAAATTTGGGTTCTGTAGTGAGCTTTGTCACCATGAGTTAGCCATATGACATAGAGAATATTATTTACTCTCTCTAGCCTGTAGTTACCTCATGTTTGAAATAAGAAGATTTGGAATGGTAATATCTAACACTTGTTCTTAACTTGTAAATGTTATTATTTACTAAACATTTCTCTCTAGATAGCATTGTTCTAAGTGTCATACTAAATGAATTCAATAGCATTTGACTTAGAAATTAATAATTTATAGCTGCTTCTTTTCACTATGCCTGATACAATATTCTATAGTGCACATGGTTTCCCCTTATTTATGAGGAAAAACTCCACCATTTACCAGCAGTTACTAACAACATTTTAACTACACACTTCTGTGGATAAGAATGATTGAACACACAATAGCATGTATGCATACTTTATTATTTATAAATTATGTATTAATATATTACTTTTTACATTATGAAGATAAGATAAAATAATAGAAATAGGAATTTTATATTTTCCCATATCTCAACACATAGGCTCTGCATCTTCATGGACACTATGGTTATATGACTTGTGACTTTATTAATTCATATTTTGTCTAAAAGCTTTCTTTATTGTGCTTATTACAGTTAAAGATGCCAGGAGAGGACATCTTTAATTCTCTAAACAAATATTATTAAAATGCCCCTGACACATTTTCCAAACAGGCAAGATTTTATTTTAACTAGTATTTGTTTTTCCTTTATTGAGACAAAGAGAGTACACAGGGGAGACACAGAGAGAGCACAAGAGCTGTCAACACAGAGCCTGATGCAGCGCTCAATTTCACAAACCATGAGATCATGACCTGGCCAAAACCAAAAGTCAGATGCTTAACCAACTGAGCCACCCAAGAGCCCCTGTTTTTTTTTTTTTAAAGCACCTTCCAAAAGATGTGTTTCTTCTCTTATGATTGCCTCAAATAAATGATTTCAGTTTGTTATTACTCATAGAACATATTGAAATTGAGATGTTAAAATGACATTGAGATATAACTTTCATTGGAAAATTATTAGAAATGTTAAGACACATCTTGAGATAAATGAAATAGTAGGGTCTGAGGATAAAGCTAGAGGCTAATGAAGTCAAGCAAAATTATAATTGGAGGAAGATGTGTGCATTTTGGGGGAAAGAAATAGGAAAAGAAGGCTGAAAGATTATTTTATTTTTTCTATTATATATATATATATGTGTGTGCATATATATATACACACACACAATACACATATATATACACATATACATATACACGTGTGTACATGTATATACATGTATATACATACATGTATATGTATATGTGTATATATATGTATTATGTATATGTGTGTGTGTATGTGTGTGTGTGTGTGTGTGTGTGTGTGTATATATATATATATATATATATATATATATACTATTTATCATCACCATAGTGTTTACTTTGGCACATTTGACTCAGAAAGCCTCATGGTCTCTCTTATTTATTTATAAATTTTAAAAATGCAAAAGGCATTTTTAGTGTCCTTCACACTCCTGTCCCCCAACCACTCAGTTTCCCTTCCTTAACATAGCCAGTCTTATGAGCTTCTTGTGTATCTTTTCAGAGATGTCAGTATGTATGTGTATATTCTTCCTCCAGTGACTTTGGGGGTCATTCCATATCAGTTAATAGGTAAAGAGCTTCTTTATGCATTTGTGGCTCTGTAGTATTCCCCTGTATGCCTGTACTGTATAGAATTTGATAGGTCTCATATTGATGGACATTAATAGACAGGCTGCTTCTACTCTTTTGGTACTACAAATAGTGTCACAGTAAATAACTTGCATATATATCATATCACAAACATATGAGTATATCTTAGAATATATTTCAAAAGGATAAAGTATTTATAAACTTGATGGATATTACCAAATTGCCCTTCACAGAAGATGTACGAATTTACACTCTTACCAACAAGTATGAGATCTGTTTCTCTATTCTAATTCTCACAAACTGTGAATTATATAACTTTGATCTCTGCCAGTGTGATAGGTAAAAGTGGTTTAATTTTCTTTTTCTTGTTATTAGCTCCTTAATATATGTTTAAGTGCAATCCACACTTCCTTTTCTGAGAATTGTCCATATTTTTGCCCATTATTTTCATCGGACTGCCTTATTCTCATTAACTTCTAAGAACTCCTTATACATTAGACAGATTAACTATGTCGGTGATATAAGTTAGTATTTTTCCCTCCCAGTTTGGTATTTGCCTTTTAATTTCACTTGTACTTTTTATCATTAATATTTTTAAAACATTTAATTGAATTTAACAATCTTCCTTTTTATAGCTTCTGAGTTTCATGTCATAATTAGAAAGGCCTTCTACTTTCTATGCTTTCCCCTGGTATTTTGATCTTTTTAAAAAAAAAACACTTAAAATTTTAATACAACTGGCATTTCTCCTACAATTAGGTATTAGAAATGGAGTCAGATTTTTCTTCCTTTTCTTTTCTCCAATTCATTTTTCTCAATACTATTTATTAAGTAATCCATCTTTCTTCATCTGTTAGAATATGCCACCTTTTCTAAAATGGCATATATAGATGTATGTCTATTCCTGGATTTCATGTTCTGATCCATGATTTTTCTATGTATTCATGTGCCAATATAATAGTATATTACTTACTGAAGCTTTCTAATGTATTAATGCTTGGAGACTGGTTCCCCCTTATTATTCTTCTGTTCCAGACCTTTCTTGGATATTTTTACATGTTTATTTTTCCACATGAACTTTTGACTTAGCTTGATTATTCTGGCAAAATGATGCTGACATTTTTATTAGACTTGTGTGAAAATTTTAGGTTAATTTAGGGAGAATTGACATTTTTATGGTGTTGAGTCATCCTATCCAAGGACATGGAACAATTTTCTTCTTTGCTCATATCTTATTTTGTGTTCCTCTGTAACATTTTAAAGTCTTTTTGTATAATGATCTCACACATTTCCTCTCAGACACTTTATCTTTTGTGTTGTTATTGAAAATAAGGAATTTTTCCTTCTGTTGTGTCTTCTAACTGGTTGTTGTCTCAATAGAAGAAGGCTATTGATGTCCACATATTCTAATATTGAATTATCGGTGCCTTGTGGTGAGCTTTTGATATGTGATTGTTTTGTATTTTTGCAGTTTTTGTTGACTTTGGGTGACACTTTTATACTCACTTTGTAAACAAAATTTGCAAGCTTTCCTTCTTTTTCTGTACTTTAGAATAGTTAAAATATCACTGGAATCATCTGCTTTTTAAAGGTTTTGTTAGAATTTCCCTATGAAATTGTCTAGTCCAGGCACTTTATTATTTTGGTGGGAGAGGGAGGGGATGTGAAAAAGGAGGTTATTTGATACCTTTCTTTATTTGTATTTTGGAAATAAATCTAAATTTTCTTCTGGAAATGGTTTTGGCAAATTATACATTTCTGGAATATTATATATTTCATCCCCATTTTCAAGTTTATTTGCATTAAATTGAGAAGAATAGTCGCTTACAATTCCTTTAATTTTTTGTAACCTGTGTGGAACCTAGAAATAGTTTTTGCAGATGTGATTAATTAAGGATCTTGAAATGGAGTGATTATACTGGATTATCTGGGAAGCCGTAAATACAATCCTGTGTGTCCTTATAAATACCATCCAGAGAAAAAGGGTACACACAGAATGGAAGGCAGTATGACCAAGAAGTGATGTGGCTACAAGTCAATGAATGTGGGTAGTTGCCAGAAACTGGAAGAGGCATGGAACAAATTCCCCAGCCCCACCTGGCCCCAGAGCTTCCAGAAGTAGCATGACCCTGTGAACATATTGATTTCAGTTCAGTGATACCAATTTCAGACTCTGGCCTCCACCATTGTGAGAAAATAAATATCCGATCTTTTAAGCTACCAAGTTTTCGACAATTTGTTATAGCAGCGGCAGGAAACTATTATGTGTGCTTGATTAAACCTTTGCCCCAGACTCTATACTCTGAAGAACCTGAAGGTAGCAAAGTGTAACCACTTGGCATAGCACTTTCTTTTCTTAAAGGTTTTGTGCCACTCTACAGTTTTCTAACATTGAATATTGCTGTGGAAAATTATGAGGCCAGGCCAATTTATTCTCTGATATAGATGACTAGGTCTTTTTGCCTAAATGCCCAAATGATTTTGATTTTCTTTTCTCCTCCCTTCCCTTTCCTTTCTAAATTGTCAAAGTCCAACAACATCTTCCAGTCAACATCTTTGTTGACTCTTCTAGTTAAGTTTTCCAGGCATAAGCAATAATATACATATTATTACATAATATGTATACACACATACACATTCTCTTATTTTTGTTTCAAGAATGTCTATCTGAATTATATCTTTTAAGGCACAATTATTTTATTGTTTTGTCACCAAATGCAGCCAACTAACATTACTTCCATTCATTCATCCATCATTGAAGACAAAAAGATAATTCATTTAATATTTTTTTAAAATAATGCACTATACAACAAACAAACAAAAAGTTAAATTTACCAAGGTATCCGACTAATTATGTAAACTGTTAATTAAGAGAAAAACTAATCATTTGTTTCTTATATAATAGAAAGTTAAAGAGTTCTGTTAGTCATAATGTAATCTTTATGGTTAAAGTAGCTCAAAGGGAGGTATGCTTAGTTTTATCTAGAAAGGTATATAATTTAAACACCTCATATGAATGAATAAAATTTTCATAACAAAGCCCTAGGTTTTCATTATAACTTGGGTGTTGAATGATCCTTTATGACATTATAGATTAGTACGCAAAATACATTCTTATACATTTATAAGTCTAAGAAAAGGAAAAAAGGTGTTCCTTGGTAAAGATCTCCTAGCCATTTGCTTTACACTAGGATATATTGAACTCTAAAACTTCAGTGCTTACCAAATTTGGAATCCTTAGCTTGAGTCAACAAATCAGATACACTGATTGTTTCTTAAGTTATGGGTCTGCCTTTTCTTCTGAAATCTTGACAGATTATGCATTCACTTCCAGGGAATTTCCCTGGCATGGTAGTTATCTGTATATTGTTGTTCTGTATGAACTATTATTTCCCTTCCTTTTCTCCTCTCACGTGCTCTTCTATTTTACTTAAATATAAGTTCTTTTGGAACTCTCTAAAGAAGAATATTCCTTGCAGGAAGTTTTAGAAATGGAACATTAAAGACAAGAAGATTGGGTATCGGCATGTCCTTGGATGTCCCTATATTTGCTTCAGACTTCAGCTAGATTGATGTATTTTTAAATGTGACGACAAGCCCCATCACTCTGATTTTTCTTTTTCCGAGAAAATCAGCATCTACCTATGGTTCCTTTTCTATTGGTCCTTTTTAAGGACTGACCTTTTTTCATTTTTGGCCTCAAGGAATGCCATATGTCTCTTTATTTTTTATATTTTTCCCCCACATGCATCTGTAGATATACAATTTTGGTTATCTGATCATTTATAACTATTTAATCATCTTTTGAAGGTTTGTTTCTAATGCATGGCTCTGCTGGCTTATTCATTGTTGAATTTAAAACACAAGTTTGTATAACCTCCAACCCCCCTAAATTTCTGGAGATGTCTTTGTTGTGAGCCTCCATTTCCAGAAAAGAAAAGGACCTGGGCTTTAAACTTCCACAGCAGAGGATTGGAGATACCTGAAGATGAGGAGTAACATCCCTACCCGTATTCTGCTGGATTTTCATACTTTCACATGCTTCTCTGTTTTCCACCTCTCCAGAATGAGCAGTGGCTGCTTTGTGCTATTGTCCATTTACAATTCCAATGAGAAATGGGCCTGTTTAGACCATGTCAGCTCATGGATGCTGCCTTTTTGTGACAAGAATTAAGCTCCACATATTTTCCTGCAGCTAGCAATGTGTTCTCCTTTGTTGATGAGTATGTTTGTGGGAATCTACATTACTTCCATAGACCGTGGGTTGGGCAGTGGCCAGAGAATCATATTAGCATGTGGAGAACAATAAGGCAATGTAACCCACTGCATGCAACCCCTCACCTGGGCCCTGGAAGTCTGGTGTGGGCTCAGCAGAGTAACCATTACAGTCCTTCTTCCTCCTCTCCTGTTGCCAGTAAGGGTCTGCTCTTTAATATTTTTTTTCTATTTCTTTTTCTTTTTTTCTTCCAGGATTCAAATTATATGCCCTGTTGTATCTTCTTTCATTTTCTTACGAATTATTTTCATTGTTTTCTTATTTATTTTAGCTTTGCTCCTTAATGTGTTTATAGCAAGCAATGCCAGTTATCTCTTATACTCCTCTACTTTTGTTGCTATAAATTGGATGCTTCACTTGAGTTCTGAGAACTCATATATATATATATATATATATATATATATATATATATATTTGTCTTTACCTGCTGTCTAGTTATCTTGTCTGTAAGTTGTTTTATTTGTATTGAGAGATCTTGCTTCATAGAATTGACTAGTTTTTAAATTTTTGAAATTCAGGGAGAAATATTTGGGCATGATTTTTATATACTTCATGACAATATATTGCTGGATGTCATTATGAATTTACCATTTGTTTTTCTTGCTTCTTCCATTTTTTCCCCTTTTTTATTTGGTATATCTTTGAACATCCTGTTTTGGTTCCCTTGTTTATTAAGCATCTTTGGAAGAGTAGGTTTTCCCACCTATATTAGCAGCAGATTACATCAGGACAAAGCCAGAACTGAATTGCAGGCCAGTTGAGATTATCCTCTAGGCTGAGGGAGTCTTATGTGAGTTCATGTAGGCTTATTTTCTCCCCATTGAATGGAATAGACAGGTTTGAGGGTTTTCTTTTTTACTTTCAGAGTCTTTTTTCTCCTACACTGCCACAGAGACAGTGTGCTTCCTGCATATGTGGCTTCTTGGTGGGTTTCTTTATTTAACTTTACCTTCTTTTGTTTGTGGAGCAAAACTAGGTCCACAGAATGTAGGTATTTAAGTTTTGCATCTCAAAGTGTGCCCATCACCTTCAAGAACTGTGCTTTGCTTACTCATTCTGATATCTGCAGCTTCAATGCCCCTGCTCCACTCTCTCTTCTCTGCAACATACCCTAGCATGATCACTGCCATAGTAATTGCACATGTACATATTGCAATGGAGCCTCATCAGCTTTGGTCGCTGGTCATTTTAATGAGCAGAATGCTCCTCTTGGCTTGCTTTGGATATGTAGGATAAAAGAGAAATGAACTTTTGTTGTATTAAGTCCCTGAAGTATGAGGTTGTTACTGTAGTAAAACCTAGCCTATTTTAACTGATGCAGTTTGTTCACCACTGAGGGTGCTACCCTAGAGGGCATTTGGAAATATAAGGAGGCACTTCTGGTTGTCACAATGACAATGTCCAAAGGCCAGGGATACTAAATCCCTGTAATGCTTACAACAGCCCTATGGAATAAAGTATGCTTTGTTGAAATGTCAATAGTTTCTTCATTGAAAAACTCAGTAAATGGGTTCACAAGTACAGCCAAATTGCCTTCCTTAAACGAGTGCCCATTATTAAAACCATATCCAAATTGTTGTGTTTTTTTTTTTTTGGCTTTTTTTCCCCACACTTTATTTTTAAGTAATTCAGATAATTTCTAATATGTATAAATGTATCTCCTGGATATAAATATCCATAAGTGGACTGTTAGAGTTTATTAATTTTTATATCATTTTCATAAAGTTACTGGTACTCAGTAATATCTGTGGATTTCATTAGACTAAAATATCTTCTTGGGCCCAAGTTTAATAAAGTGGATTGCATATTGTGGGAGCAGATAGTAAAATGTGGGTTCCCCTTTTGTTTTCTGTAGTTTGAACTGACAAGAGGCTTGGAAAATAAACAATTGAAAAAGACATTCCCTAAAGGTAGCCATCAAGTGTAATAAGACTCAAGTCAAATGGCCCAGCTGTCACAGTAAAATACAGCCTATTGACTTCCTTCTCACTAGGGAAAAGCACTGCTTGCCACTTACCACAGATAGCATGGAGAGAAAGTATCACCCCAAGAACTGCAGGAGGGAATGTCCCATGTAGCTGAGAGAAAGGCACAAAATAAATCTGGTTTCATGTGTCCCCAGTAGATAACCATATGTTTTTAGAAGGGGTGAGAGTGGGTTACATAATTATCTTACTTTAAGGATCAGAAAATAAATAGCAGCATAGTTAAAATATAACTGACACAGCCAGCAACATTTTTTTAATCATTAAAAAAAAAATCATTACATTCCAGCTAGGTGCAAACTCCTGGTAGACAGAAGTAGAGGGATGGCTTACACAAAGATGAGCAGGATAGGAACTACCGTTTAGTCTTTGTGAATCTTATCTGGAAGCTAAACATATACATAAATAAATCTAATGCATGTAGACTGTGGCAAATGTTATAACAGAGGCAGTGATGAATTTAGTGAGAATGTAGGAAAAAAAACATTGTTTCTAATTGGGTGGAGGTAAATAAGTTAAATTTAGGAGGAAAAAATACTTTAAGTTCAGCCTTAAAAACAACCTAATGGGTGGACTGCTGAATAATATGTAAATATTATTGATTCCATTGTCCTAGGGCAGGGCTAAGAGGTATAATAACTGACATTGGTAAAATGTTTTGCAGTTAAACAGTGCTGTTACATACATTATTCATGTGGCTGTATTAATATTAACAGATGGTTTATGTAATTAAAACCTGAAAAGTAGTGAGTGTTAAAGGCATTAAAAATTGGGGCATACTAAAAATTATGACAACAATTTCCCACTGATTCTGCAACTTATGATTACATGCATACATATATGTAGAATGTGGCAGCTAGGATACCCTCCACATTGCTTCATTCTACTGACATTGACTCCTTGCAGTATCTCATTCAACTGGAACCAAATACTAAACATGTCATTCAAAATAATGTTTAAGTAATTTTTTTTCTTAGAAAATTAACCACTCTTTACAGCCTAGTACTAATGTTTATGTTTGTCAAGTTCAAAAAGTTGTATATAGGTTATTAAGCAGTATATTTGTCTGGATACTGGTATTGATTAGATGAAGAATAAATAGCTTGGCTTTTCTTTAAGAAATGGCACTTCATTGTGTCTTGAATCTTTTTAACTTAGAAACGTCTAATGTATATACACAGCTAAGGAGGAAAAGTTGTTCAAGTACATGTCAGTGAGTCCAGACCTTCAGACCTGTGAGAAAAAAAATGATTTAATTATTTCAATTCTTCCCATAACACTTATTCACTTCAACAGGATGCCTCTCTAACTCCCTTGCTCCTTATTAGCATCATGAGGAATGAACTTTTATTGATCCCTCTTGTAATCTTTTTAGTCCTGGTAGGTATTGCATGGGTGAACATCTGGGAATGCTGTTCTTTGCTTTCCAGTGGATCATCAGAAGTGGAGATGTGCCCCAAGTGTTCTGCAGCCCACTGCATCCTAAGGATTGCTAACACTAATCCACATGGTATCATACTGTCAAATTAGATGGCTCTGGTGCTGCTGCTGACATAACCCAAGAGAGGTAACTTCTCTTGGTGATAAAATGCACAGTTTTCTTAGAATTTTAATTGATTCCAGAATTTCCTTTCTGGAAGCACACCCTGGTCATTTACTGTGGTTAGTATAAAGAATAAAATAATAGAAAAGAAAGAGAATGAGGTGATAATATGAATTAAAATAGCTGCAGTATTTTCCAGATATATACTAATTTAATACAATAGAATAGTAATGAAAGAGTTATTTATTATTTTTAAATTTTGTTCTTTATTTTAGAGAAAGAGAACATGAGCAGAGAGAGGGTCAGAGGGAAAGAGAGAGAGAGACTCTCGAGCAGGTTCCATGCTCAGCTCAGAGCCCAATGTAAGGCTCGATTCTATGACCCTGGGATCATGACCTGAGCCAAAACCAAGAGTCAGTTGCTCAACCCAGACACCCCAGTAATGAAAGTATTATTATCTCCATTTTACAGATAAGGAAATTGAAGTCTGGAGGTGTTAGGTAGTTTGCCCAAAGTAATTTGCTAGTAGGTGGAAGAGATGAGATGGGAAGAAAAAACTACCTAATATTGAGTCAGACACTCTGCATATTGAATTCAATTCAGTTAAAAATGAAACTAATTCAGGGACACTTGGGTGACTTAGTTGAGCATCCAACTTCAGCCCAGGTTATGATCTCGTGGTTCACAAGTTTGAGTCCCATATCAAGCTCTGGGCTGACAGCTCAGAGCCCGGAACCTGCTTCTGATTCTGTGTCTCCCTCTCTCTCTGCCACTTCCCAGCTCACGCTCTGTCTGTCTGTCTGTATCTCTCAAAAATAAATAAAAACATTAAAAAAAATGAAACTAATTCAGTTCAATTCAATTCAATTTCATTCCATTCACTCAATTAAGTTCAATCTTGACAATAACTTTATGTGCAGAGACTAACAACAGTCCCCCCCCCTTTTTTTTCCTAATAATGAGAAACCAAGTATCAGAAGTCACTTAGTTTAAGAGATAAAGACTAGATCTGAATCCAGGTCTTCAGATGCAGAACCGATTCTATACTGTAGTGCACTCCAAATCATGTGGCATCTTGTGACTGAAATTTGAGGTTTCTATGCATACACTGTACTAAGATAATGTCTATAAAGTGCTTAACACTGCTTTGCACATGAAAAAAATACTGTAATTAAGAGCTTCTATTAATATGTGAGTAGCAAGGGTATATTTGCCTATTACCTTTATTATAAAGATTTCTGAAGATTTTGCAACTATTGTTAGGATCCTGGAATGCTGGATTCCATTAAGCCTTTACTTCTATAAAGTCTCTTTTCAGGTTGTGTGCAGAGAGGCTAAAAATCAATGACAAAATTTAAGTTTTTAAAATTGATATGGTTTCAGTGGCAAGTAGGGCTGGGAAGTCATAGCAGTAAAGCAAATTCTTATTGTCTATTGTCCTTGACTACATGCTACCCTTCACCCACCTTACATGGCCTGTGAGATCACAGTATTATTTTTTAAATGGTTTGCAGTTTTGGGGGTGCCTGGGTGACTCGGTTCAGTGATCGACTCTTGATTTCTGCTCAGGTCATAATCTCCCTGTTTATGAGTTCAAGCTCTGCGTCAGGCTCAGCACTGACAGTGAGGAGCCTGCTTGGGATTCTCTGTCTCTCTCTCTTACTATCCACCACTAATGCATGCATGCACATACTCTCTTTTTCTCTCAAACATAAATAAATATTTAAAATAAAATAAAATACTAAAATGCTTTGCAGTTTTCTAAGTGCTTTCAACTGCATTCTTTCATTTGTCCCTCACATCAACGTTGTCAGGTGGTTATTAACTATCCTTGCTGTACAAATAAGGAAACTGAAACCCAAAGTCAGAGGTTAAGATTCACTTAACTAGGAAATGGAGGAACCAAAGTCCAGCACTGATTCCCTGATTCAAAGCTCAATGCTTTTATCTCTATACAAATTGTTCCCTCAGATTTTTATTAAGATTTCTGTCTCCTTATATTAGTTATGAGCCATCAGAATCTGAAAATGCAGATGTAATAAAGTATTACAGTGGGTAGCTTTATGAAATGCATGAGCAAAAAGGGAAATTTAATGGGCCTAATATTGAAATCTAAAAATTTCTTTTAACAAATGTTTATTTAGCACATATTTATTTAGTTCCTACTTTGTCCATGACATCATGTTGAATTTCTGAGGTATATATAGCAGCAGGGGCAAAGACTCCTGGGAAACATCTTCAGCTCAATTTAGAATGTTTTAAATCTAATGTGTGTATATATATATATATATATATATATATGTATAATTATATAATATAATGTATATGTAATATATATAAGACCTGTGTCATTAAAATCAAATTGGGGGTGCCTGGGTGGTTGAGTTGGTTAAGCATCTGACTCTTGATTTCAGTTCAGGGCATAATCTCATAGTTGTGAGATCAAACTCCACATGGGGCTTGATGCTGAACATGGAGCCTGCTTGGGATCCTCTTTCCCCCTCTCTCTCCGCCCCTCCTTGCCCTCACACATGCATGTGCACTTTCTCTCTTTCAAAATTAATAAACTTAAAAACCTTTTAAAAATAAACTAAAATCAAATTGATGATGGTACCTATGTCTTATTTATGTTTACATTTCACAAAAGGCTGTCTCAGTACCTTTCCTGTTGAACAAATAAGTGAATGTATGGTGGATGAATGGATAGATAGATAGATAGATTCAATTTAGCTCATGGACTAAATTGAAAGATAAGATATAAAACTAAATAAAACACAAGATTGATATATGACCATATGGTATTGAGAAGAGGCATGGTTTCTAGCTGAAATGATCAAGGAAGGCTTTCATGGAAGAGGCACTTTTGGAATGAGAGGTAATAAAGATTTTTCCTTTTTTAGAGCAATGTTGATAAACTAGTCTAGTGGATATTAGAAGTAGGAGATTTAAATATTTTTGTAGGTAGACATAGTGGGCATTCAAAACACTTTTGTTGAATGAATAAATGAATTTCCCAACAAAAATTTTAACGTACTAGCTTTCAAAAATAAAGTTCTATTGATATATTTTATTGTTACTCGAAATCAGCCAGAGGAGAAATGTTGAAACACTGTGATCAAGGATCTTGCCATTGTGATCAAGGATCAGTTTGACCCCTCTAGAATTCACAGAAGTATCTTAGAGAGTGCTTTACTCCATTGTAGAGATTTACTGAGTCTTTACAATTCAGAGAAGGATTTTGGATGTATAAGCAAAGAGCGAACCAAACATCTTTGAGAGGTTGCATCATTTCCTGGGGAGGGAGAACACCAAGCCAAAAGTCTTAAGTTACATCCTCACTTCTCACCCTATTTAGTTTTAACATCTTTTGGCAGCCTGGCCATAAAAACTAGGATATGAGAATTCCTGCTTGATTCTGATCTGGGTTACATTCTAGTCTCCACATTGATCATTTGGTTTTATTTCTTTTCACAGGAAATCACTTGCAGTGCCTCCTAGGTTACTCTTAAGAGCTGAGATTTTTTATACCAACAATAAAAGAAAGCATAATTTACCATAGGATTTTTTTTCCATTTGATCACAATGATTCACAGTGCTTTCCTTTGCTCAAGAGTAAAATAATAATGCTTCTACCTGAAATTTAAGTTTTTAAAAATGTTTTCTAAATTTTACCCAGGTTGTAATAATCAAAAGTATAAATAAATAAGAGCTGAAAGCATTAATTATAGAGGTGGAAGTTTAGCTTGTTTTTATTATAACAATAAATAATAAGCACATTCAACCGACTTTCCAAATACTATATTTTTATCTGATTCCTTTTAGAAACATTTTGAAAATTAGTATTAAAGAAAATGTCAACAATGTTAACATTATTAATATAAATTATTTAATATTTTTGGTGATCACATTTGATGCTTTCTCTATATTCTCATTGAGGAGAAGCCTCATTTGAACTAGATGTCTATATATGTCTAATAAAGTTCAAATTGTTTAAAACTTGACTTACAAAATGATGATGAATACTTTTCCAAAAAATAACTTTTAAAATTAATTATCTACAACTGTAAGGTGAATCCCATCTCTTGAAAGTATATATTGTACATTTTTTAAAACTTTGCATGTAGAAATCATTGAAAATTTCTGTATGATAAAACGTGAGCCTTTTTAGAAAACTTCTCAGAACATTGCAAAGTTCAGAGATTTGTATTATCCCCCTTCCTTTCTTAGAACTATATGTCATGGTGCTATGTATGTATGATTATGATGATATGGTTACCTTGACTTGGAATTCCTAAAAATAAGAGAGTGAGGAGAATGGCTGAACATATACATATATCACAAAAATATAGGAAAGAAGGGTTTTTTTTTTAAATTTAAGGAGAGAAGAAAAAAAAAAAAAAAGATGTGCTTTTATGGATAGAAGCCCCAGTTGAGAATGTTTCCAAGAAGATATAAAGTTCTTTCCTCAAGGCAGTGGTTTTCAAACCTTGGTATGTAGGGGATCATTTGGGGAGCCAGTTAAAAATAGGCTTTCTAGGTCCCATTCCCAAAGGATGTTCACATCCAGTACATATCTGCAATAGAAAAGGGGTGCATGAGAAAGGGGAAAGATGGAGGGATTAAAAGTGCTGGAGAAAACTTTAGAGGACAACAGATATGGTCTCTATCTTAATTGTGGTGATGGCTCCTCAGGTGTGTACATAAATCAAAACATCAAATTGTACATTTTAATTAGTACTGTTTAATGTATGTTAGTTATACATCAAAAAGCTTTCAAAAATCAAAGTGAGCTATAGGCAAAGGAAGGAGGGGATTCTTCCATTTTCTGAGGCATTTACTTTTAGAGGATTTGTGTCTGATACTGAAGCTCCTTCTGACCCAACACATTGTAAGGTGTGTGTGTGTGTGTGTGTGTGTGTGTGTGTGTTATGAAGAAGTTTGTTAACAGGAAGCAGTAGCACTAGGCCTCAGGCTGCTTTTATTTGTGTAAACTAGCAAGACTCAGAGAGAAGACTATCTTTCCCTGCCCCTTGAGGAGCCAATCTCTGTGGGTTTGCCATTGTGAATACAGTCTTGCTTTTGACTTCTAGGCCCCTCTGGTGACTGTGGAACCACAAAGAAGTTACCCTTTTTTCACATTTCCCAAGTTTTCTGAGTTGTGATGGCAGTGGTGTGCAATAATGGTAGGGAACAAGGTCAGCAATCCTAGGGAACTTTCTGCAAAACAGTCTGAGATTTTTAAGCAAATGACCACATATGAGCTAAGAAAATGACTGATTCATAGGCTATATGAGCATTCTGTAGGTTTCCTAGTACTAACTTGAGCTGAGCAACCTCAGAATAGGAGAAAAATAATGGTGGCTTGGAGCCAGCCTCTTGAATATTAAAAGGGATATGACTAAATTGGAAAGCGGGAAGTACATTTTCTGAGGACAAACATGGAAGAAGAATCCAAGAGCTGACTATTCTTGCCTCTACACAGATGAGTCAATACTGATTGGGAGCTTTGCCTAAAGTCACACACAGTGGAACTGTCTGAAGTAAGAAAAAAAAAAACAAAAAACAGCTCACTTTTCCAGTTCTCAAGTATATGCTCTTTTAACTGCTCTTTTTTTAAAATTAAGTTTTTATTTTAATTTCAGTATAGTTAACAGTGTTATATTAGTTTTGCATGTAAAATATAGTGATTCAACAATTTTATACATTATTCAGTGCTAATCATGTTAAGTATACTCTTTAATCCCCTTGACATTTTACCCATTCCCCCACCCAGCTCCCCTCGGGGAGCCATCAGTTTGTTCTCTATAGCTAAGAGTCTGTTTCTTGTTTGTTTCTTTCTTTTTTTCCCTCTTTGTTCATTTTTTTTTCTATCTGACACTTGACATATGAGTGAACTCATATTATTTGTCTTTATCTGATCGACTCATTTTGCTTAACATTATACTCTCTATCTCCATCCATGTTGTTGCAAATGGCAAGATTTCATTCATTTTTATGGCTAACTAATATTCCAATATATATTTATGCCATTTCTCTATCCATTCATCTGTCGATGGACACTTTAGTTGCTTCCATAATTTGACTATTGTAAACAATGGTGCAATAAACATAGAAGTGCATGCATTACACTGAATTAGTATTTTTGTATTTGGGGGTATTTACCCACAAAGAGAGGGTAGAGAGACTACTGGATGGTAGGTTAGTTCTACTTTTAACTCTTTGAAGAAACTCCATATTGTTTTCCACAGTGTCTGTACTAATTTGCATTCTCACCAACAGCAAATGAGACTCCCTTTTTCTCCATACCCTGAACAACAATTGCTATTTCTTGAGTTTTTGATTATAGCCATTCTGACAGGTGTGACATGATATCTCATTGTGGTTTTGGTTTTCATTTCCCTGATGATGAGTGATGTTGAACATCTTTTCATATATCTGTTGGCCATCGTATGTCTTCTTTGGAGAAAAGTCTGTTCATGCCTTCTGCCCATTTTTATATACGTAATTTATTATCAAATTGGTTTCCATACAACACCCAGTGCTCATCCAAACAGGTGCACTCCTCAATGCCCATTACCTACTTTCCCCTTTCCCCACCGCCATCAACACTCAATTTGTTCTCAGTATTTAACAGTCTCTTATGGTTTGCCTCCTTACCTCTCTGTAACTTTTTTTCCCCTTCTCCTCCCCCCTGGTCTTTTGTTAAGTTTCTCAGGATCCACATATGAGTGAAAACATATGGTATCCGTCTTTCACTGCCTGACTTATTTCACTTAGCATAACACCCTCTAGTTCCATCCATGTTGCTACAAATGGCCAGATATCATTCTTTCTCATTGCCAAGTAGTATTCCATTGTATATATAAACCACATTATCTTTATCCGTTCATCAGATGATGGACATTTAGGCTCTTTCTGTAATTTGACTATTGTTGAAAGTGCTGCTATAAACATTGGGGTAAAAGTGCTCCTATGCATCAGTATTCCTGGATCCCTTGGGTAAATTCCTAGAAGTACTATTGCAGGGATAGATCTATTTTTAATTTTTTGAGGAACCTCCACACTGTTTTCCAGAGCGGCTGCACCAGTTTGCATTCCCATTAACAGTGTGAGAGGGTTCCCAGTTCTCCACATCCTCGCCAGCATCTATAGTTTCCTGATTTGTTATTTTAGCCACTCTGACCAGTGTGAGGTGGTATCTCAGTGTAGTTTTGATTTGTATTCCCCTGATGAGGAGTGACGTTGAGCATCTTTTCATGTGCCTATTGGCCATCTGGATGTCTTCTTTAGAAAAGTGTCTATTCATGTCTATTATACAAAAGTGTCTATTCTGTCCATTTCTTCACTGGATTATTTGTTTTTTGGGTGTGGAGTTTAGTGAGTTCTTTTTAAAAAAATTTTTTTTTTCAATGTTTTTTATTTATTTTTGGGACAGAGAGAGACAGAGCATGAACGGGGGAGGGGCAGAGAGAGAGGGAGACACAGAATCGGAAACAGGCTCCAGGCTCTGAGCCATCAGCCCAGAGCCCGACGCGGGGCTCGAACTCACGGACCGCGAGATCGTGACCTGGCTGAAGTCGGAGGCTTAACCGACTGCGCCACCCAGGCGCCCCTAGTGAGTTCTTTATAGATTTTGGATACTAGCTCTTTATCCGATATGTCATTTGCAAATATCTTTTCCCATTCTGTCAGTTGCCTTTTAGTTTTGTTGATTGTTTACAGTGCAGAAGCTTTTTATCTTCATGAGATCCCAATAGTTTATTTTTGCTTTTAATTCCCTTTCCTTTGGAGATGTGTCAAGTAAGAAATTGCTGCAGCTGAGGTCAGAGAGGTTTTTTCCTGCTTTCTCCTCTAGGGTCTTGATGGTTTCATGTCTCACATTCAGGTCCTTTATCCATTTTGAGTTTATTTTTGTGAGTGGTGTGAGAAAGCGGTCTAGTTTCAACCTTCTGCATATTGCAGTCCAGTTCTTCCAGCACCATTTGTTAAAGAGACTGTCTTTTTTCCATTGTATATTCTTTCCTGCTTTGTCAAAGATTAGTTGGCCATACTTTTGTGGGTCCAATTCTGGAGTTTCTATTCTATTCAATTGGTCTATGTGTCTGTGTCTGTTTTGTGCCAATACCATCCTGCCTTGATGATGACAGCTTTGTAGTAGAGGCTAAAGTTTGTGATTGTGATGCCTCCTGCTTTGGATTTCTTCTTCAAAATTACTTTGGCTATTCGGGGTCTTTTGTGGTTCCATACAAATTTTAGGATTGCTTGTTCTAGCTTCAAGAAGAATGATGGTGCAATTTTGATTGGGATTGAATTGAATGTGTACATTGTTTGGGGTAGTATTGACATTTTAACAATATTTATCCTTCTGATCCATGAGCATGGAATGTTTTTCCATTTCTTTGTATCTTCTTCAATTTCCTTCATAAACTTTCTATAGTTTTCAGCATACAGATCTTTTACATATTTGGTTAGTTTATCCCTAGGCATTTTATGATTCTTTGTGCCATTGTAAATGGGATCAATTTCTTTATTGGTCTTTCTGTTGCTTCATTATTAGTGGATAAGAATGCAGCTGATTTCTGTACATTAATTTTGTATCCTGTGACTTTGCTGAATTCCTGTATTAGTTCTAGCAGACTTTTGGTGGAGTCTATCGTATTTTCCATTTATAGTATCATGTCATCTGCAAAAAGTGGAAGCTTGACTTCATCTTTGCCAATTTTGATGCCTTTGATTTCCTTTTGTTGTCTGATTGCTGATGCTAGAACTTCCAACACTATGTTAAACAACAGCGGTGAGAGTGCACATCCCTGTCGTGTTCCTGATCTCAGGGAAAAAGCTCTCAGTTTTTCCCCATTGAGGATGATATTATCTGTGGGATTTTCATAAATGGCTTTTATGATGTTTAAGTATGTTCCTTCTATCCCGACTTTCTCGAGGGTTTTTATTAAGAAAGGATGCTATATTTTGTCAAATGCTTTTTTGCATCGATTGACAGAATCATATGGTTCTTATCTTTTCTTTGATTAATGTGATGTATCACATTGATTGATTTGTGAATATTGAACCAGCCCTCCAGCCCAGGAATAAATCCCACTTGATCATGGTGAATAATTCTTTTTATATGCTATTGAATTAGATTTGCTAGTATCTTGTTGAGAATTTTTACATCCATATTCATCAGGGATATTGGAATGTAGTTCTCTTTTTTTGCTGGGTCTCTGTCTGGTTTGGGAATCAAAGTAATGCTGGCTTTATAGAATGAGTCTGGAAGCTTTCCTTCTCTTTCTATTTTTTGGAACAGCTTGAGAAGGATAGGTATTATCTCTGCTTTATATGTCTTGTAGAATTCACCAGGAAAGCCATCTGGTCCTGGACTCTTATTTGGTGGGAGATTTTTGATAACTGATTCAATTTCTTCACTGGTTATGGGTCTGTTAAAATTTTGTATTTCTTCTTGTTTGAGTTTTGGAAGTGGGTGGGTGCTTAGGAATTTGTCCATTTCTTCCAGGTTGTCCAGTTTGTTGGCATATAATTTTTGGTAGTATTCCCTGATAATTGCTTGTATTTCTGAGGGATTGGTTGTAATAATTCCATTTTCATTCATGATTTTACCTATTTGGATTCTCTCCGTTTTCTTTTTGAGAAGCCTGGCTAGAGGTTTATCAATTTTGTTATCGGTTTCATTGATTTGCTTTACTGTTTTTTTTAGATTTTATATTGTTTAATTCTGCTCTGATCTTCATTAATTCTCTTCTTCTGTTGGGTTGGGGTAACTTTTCTATTCTGCTTCTATTTCCTTTAGGTGTGCTGTTAGATTTTATATTTGAGATTTTTCCTCTTTCTTGAGATAGGCCTGGATTGCAATGTATTTTCCTCTCAGGACTGCCTTCGCAGCAACCCAAAGCATTTGGATTGTTGTAAATTCATTTTCATTTGTTTCCCTATATTTTAAAACTTATTCTCTAATTGCCTGGTTGACCCATTCATTCTTTAGTAGGGTGTTCTTTAACCTCCATGCTTTTGGAGGTTTTCCAGACTTTTTCCTGTGGTTGATTTTAAGTTTCATAGCATTGTGATCTGAAAGTGTGCATGGTATAATCTCAAATCTTCTATACCTATTAAGGGCTGTTTTATGACCCAGTATGTGATCTATCTTGGAGAATGTTCTATGCGCACTCAAGAAGAAAGTATATTCTGTTGCTTTGGGATGCAGAGTTCTAAATATATCTGTCACGTCCATCTGATCCAATGTATCATTCAGGGCTCTTGTTTCTTTATTGATTCTCTGTCTAGATGATCTATCCCTTGTTTTAAGTGGAGTATTAGAGTGCCATGCAATTACCACATTCTTATCAATAAGGTAGCTTATGTTTGTGATTAATTGTTTTATATATTTGGGGGCTCCTGCATTCTGTGCATAGACATTTATAATTGTTAGCTCTTCCTGATGGATAGACCCTGTGATTATTATATAATGACCTTCTTCATCTCTTGTTACAGCCTTTAATTTAAAGCCTAATTTGTCTAAGTATGGCTACTCCAGCTTTCTTTTGACTTCCAGTAGCATGATAGATAGTTCTCCATCCCCTCACTTTCTATCTGAAGGTGTCCTCAGGTCTAAAATGAGTCTCTTGTAGACAGCAAATAAATGGGTATTTTTTTTTATCCATTCTCATACCCTATGTCTTTTGGTTGGAGCATTTAGTCCATTTACATTCATTGTTATTATAGGAAGATATGGGTTTAGAGTCATTTTGATGTCTTTAGGTTTCATGCTTGTAGTGATGTCTCTGGTACTTTGTGGTTCTTGCAACATTACACTCACAGAATCCCCCTTAGGATCTCTTATAGAGCTGGTTTAGTGGTGATGAATTCTTTCAGTTTTTGTTTGTTTTGGAAAAACTTTATCTCTCCTTCTATTCTGAATGGCAGGTTTGCTGGATAAAGGATTCTTGGCTGCATATTTTTTTCTGTTCATCACATTGAAGATTTCCTGCCATTCCTTTCTGGCCTGCCAAGTTTCAGTAGATAGGTCTGCTACTACCCTTATGTGTCTACCTTTGTATATTAAGACCCATTTATCCCTAGCTGCTTTCAGAATTTTCTCTTTATTCTTGTATTTTGCCAGTTTCACTATGATATGTCATGCAAAAGATCGATTCAAGTTACGTCTGAAGGGAGTTCTCTGTGCCTCTTGGATTTCAATGCCTGTTTCCCTCCCCAGATCAGGGAAGTTCTCAGCTACGATTTGTTCAAGTACACCTTCAGCCCCTTTCTCTCTTCTTCTTCTGGAATTCCTATGATACAGATATTGTTCTGTTTTATTGAATCACTTAGTTCTCTAATACTCTCTTCGTACTCCTGGATTATTTTATCTCTCTTTTTCTCAGCTTCATCTTTTTCCATAATTTTATCTTCTAATTCACCTGTTCTCTCCTCTGCCTCTTAAATCCTCACTGTGGCTGCCTCCATTTTATTTTGCACCTCATTTATATAATTTTTCAATTCATCATGACTATTTTTATTCCCTTGATCTCTGTAGCACTAGATTCTCTGTTGTCCTCTATGCTTTTTTCAAGCCCAGTGATTAATTTTATGACTATTATACTAAATTCTTGTTCTGTTATATTGCTTAAATCAGTTTTCATCAATTCATTAGCTGTCTCTACTTCCTAGAATTTCTTTTGAGGAAAATTCTTCCGTTTTGTCATTTTGGCTAGTTTTCTGTCCCTTATGCATTTTAAAAGCTTGTTGTATGCTCTACACCTGTGAGCACTGCTATAATAAAGGAGTGTCATACACTGTCCAGGGCCTTGCCTTTTAGGAGGTGTTTTTTGGAGAATGTTTCTTGCTCTCTGTTGTTGTGGCTTTGGTTATTCTATTATCCTACTTGTAGTAATATTTTGGACCCTCCACCAGGTTTGCTTTGATTTTTTTCTTTGGAGTAGCCCTGTAAAGGAAAACAGACATACAGGAGACAAAAACACATAAACACACAAATAACACAAACAAACAAAAAAAACAAAAACAAAAAACTAAAGACTAAAAACAAAAAAGCCCAAAACACCAACTACAAGTAAAGAAGAGGGTGGAGGTGGTGCTGATGGAAGAGCACATACAGAGAGATAAATGACAGGAGCTGGTGTGGGGGTGGAGGATAAACATTGATTAGGCAGACAAACTGAAAGGCTTAATCCAGAAAGAGAGAAAGGAAAATAAAGAAGGAGGTGGGGAAAACAAAACAAAGGTAAAGTTACCCAGAGAAACTATATGGCTTGATTATTCCAGAGAGAGAGAAAGGAGTGTAAAGAAGGAGGTGTAAAACATGTATCAAGATAATGGATTAAATATGTCTGTTGAGATAGACCACTAACCAGAGTAACCAACCTAGGGGAGGGAAGAGATAAGAAGGAGAAATGGGGAGGTAGGGAGAATATATCTATAGATCCAGAATTGCCCTAGAGTTAATCCAGGCAATGCTGCATCACTTGTCAGGAGTCTCTGTCCACAGGGTCTGTGCCACTTAGGTGGATACGCAGTTACCCGGTGCAAAGGGGCATGGTTTGGCGTTGTCTTGACCCACCTCCCTTATGGGCCCTGGGAGTGATCCCTGAGGCCCCTCCTTGGTGGTGGTGGGGGGGGGGGGAGTGGTTGATTCCCCCAGTCTCTTCTTCACAAAGCTGGACCTGGTGGACTCAGTTTGACTCATCCTCACTGTGCTGTGGCCACAGACAGGGCAGTCTTTCTCTCTGTGCCAACTCCCCTGACCCTGTGCTTGGCTAGGATTCAAAGTCCCTCTATGTGTACTCTGGCACTGGGAAGCGCCTCTCAGTGCAGTGATATGTGGTCCCAGCTGGCTTTGTCTGTGCCACAGCACTTCAGAGAGGACAGCCTTCTCCTACTGTGGACTGAGCCATTGCCCTTGCCGCAAGCTCCCCCCCCCCCCCGGGTGGTGAATGCAGGCAGCCTTTGTCTTTTCCCACAGCACTCCAGGGGGACGACTGCCTTTTCCTCCTGCAGGCTGCCCTCAGCCCAGCCACTATGCCCAGGGGTGGCAGATGCAGGCAGGTTCTGTACTATTGCACAGTCCTTCAGGAAGGGAACCACTTTCTCCAACTGTGGACTGAGCCCCTGACCAACTACCACACCAAGGCTGGCTCTCCTGCTCCCCAGGTGTGTGAACAGGGAGCTGGCCCCAGTCCGAAGAAAGCCCACAGTTAGAGATCGGATCCCTTTCAGTCTCAGTCCAAGGTCTTTCTCCTGTCCAGAATGATTACTTTCCATTAGTCTGTCTTCCAGATCATTAATTTGTCCCTCTGCTTCCTCTAGCCTGTTATTTATTCCATCCATTGTTGTTGTTGTTGTTGTTGTTTTAATTTCCAGTGTTGTGTTCTTTATCTCTGATTGGTTCTATCTCCGTATTAAGGGTCTTAGTGATGTCTTCCACTCTTTTCTCAAGTCTAGTGAGTATCTTTATGATCATCACTTTAAATTCTCTATCATGCATATTACTTTTCTCTGTAATTGGGACATTTTCTTCTGTCTCCTCATTTTGCCTAACTCTATATGTCTGTTTCTTTGTGTTAGGAACACCAGCTATAGCTCTTGCTCTTGAAAGTAGTGAGTGGAGTGCACACTTTTAACAAGTTTGCATTGGTCCTCCTCCATGTGGCACATTCTGCTGCTGCTGCTGAGAATGAGTTGGCCAGGCTGTTCTGCAAAGTGCTCAGGAAGTGGGGTTGTGCTGCTCACAAGCTGTGTGTGCCAGTCATATGGCCAGTGAGGAGACTAAGGCCAGCCAGGGCTGCTCTGCTAAGCTTGTGTGGGTGAGGGGTGCAGATTTAACAAAGCACATGTGTCTTCTGAGGAGATGGAGTATTGGTAATATTTGTGCTTGTCTTCTGGAAAAGGGGACCTATAGATCTGGGATTGAGGCAGGCCTAGCTGGAGAGGGCAGGGCATGGTGTAAGCAAGTTAGGTAGTGTACACCTGTGCCACGCTGGTTCTCACAGGTGGTCATCTGATTTTACTGGGTGAGGTGTAGGAAAATGACACCTGCCAGCACCTTTGTTCATGGAGAAGTCTCTCAGTGAACTCATATTAGTAACTCTCTCTCCTATATGCCTCAGGAGTTTTTCAAACTGCTGCCTCTAAGCTGTATCTTCCTGGTTTGTTTTACTGTCTCTTTCAGGGCAGGACTCTGCTTCTTATTGCCCTCCAGGCTCTTCCAGAGCTGAGCCTACTGATTTTTAAAATTCTAAGCTTTAAGTCCTGCTGGTTGTAAGAACTCACAAAATTCGAAATTCAGTACCTCTGATTTTTAAAGCTAAATGCAGTGGGGATTCATCTTCCCCATGCAGGCTCCCTGGTGTGAGAGTTTGTTTCTCACCCATGTCTATGTCTGTACCTCTGTTTCTCCAGTAGCCAGACCTGCGGGGTTTAGCTCTCAACCATGTCTCTGCCCTTTCTATCCTCTTCAATGTGGCCTCTTATCTACATTTAATTGTGGAGTCTGTTCTGCCAGTCTTTGGTCCATTTTCTGGGTTATGTGCACTGATGTGAGCGTTATCTAGTTGTATCTGTGGGATGAGGTGAGTTTAGTTTCCTCCTATTCCACCATCTTCCCCAAAGCAAGCCTGCTTGCTAACTGCTCTTTATACTAATGGCAGATCCCCCCTCCCCTTTTCAAATCTGAAGAAATGAACATTAAACTGGAAAGAGTAGAACAGACATGGTGAAGAGATACTTGAATTTCAAGCAAGATCAGATGTGGGAGAGAACTTAGGTGTCATAAATTAGCATATTTCTTCAGAGTTGCAAAAATTACATAGCAGGATCCTGAAAGATCTTATAGATATAAAGTCAGAATCACAGTTTTGGGTAAGCCCTAATGAACAACAGTTATTTTATAAAACAAAATTGGAAAAGATAAGATTTTGGGAAGTCTGAAAAATCTGATACCACACTCCAAAAATGATCACACTATACCATCTCCCATTTATAAATGGACAAGTTTTAGTTAGATGACCATTTTCAATTCTTAGATAAATCTAAGCATAATTGATCATTCCTGAGGTAAGTAAGTGTTGTAGGATCAAGCTAAGGAAGATCCTAGTAGGCTCTTTAAAAAAAAACATGAGTGAGAATTGGAGAAGTGAACAGAAACCTGGAATAAAAACATTGACTGTAAGTAATTTAGTAAGAGTTTTTATATGAAAAGAAGCTATGGATGAATTGTATCTTTTTCTTCCTAAAACTGTACTTCAGAAAATAGATTTAAACTCTGAATGAGGTTGGCAGAAGGATGACTACTGCTCACCATTGGAATATGTAAATAGGTTTAAAAAAACCCTCTAATTTATATAGGATTCTAGCTTGAGTTTTACATCAGGAAAGATGTTTTCTTTTATTTACATAAGCCACATTTATGTGATCTTTCTCTGAACTTTTATTGTCTTCAGAGTTAATAACATGCAATAATTAATTTTAAGTTTTACTTATGTCAACTATGTACAAAGATCAGGTTAGATATTACAGAAGATATATATGGAAGTTAATTGGGTTATCATCTTCTTGAGGTCATCAGGAGAAGGTTTTATTTCTTTGAAAGTTTAATTAGAGTTTATGAAGTAGAGAAAAAATTACAGCTAGAATTTATGGATTCTAAATAGAAGGCCAGGAAGTAAGCCATGGCTATACCATAGAGTTCATGATGGTAAGAGGAAAAGCTGGCACTGTAGGTTGAGGTCTGATTGTAAATAAGCCATAACATGGGGAAAAAATACCAATCATATATCTTATAAGAAATGTATGTCTAAATATACAAAGACATCTTAGAAATCAGTTATAAAAATATAAATAATACAATTTTTAAAATAATCAAAGGATATGAATAGTTTTTTATCCAGGGAAGATATAAAAATGGCCAATAAAAATGGAAAGATGCTCACCAACATTAGTCATCAGGGAAATGCAAATCCAAATGACAACGGGATACCATTTCACATTCATCACAATGGCTATAAGAAAAGAGTCAGTTAATGGTAAATGTTGTCAAGTACCTCAAACACTGCTGGTGGGAATGTAAATTGGTGCAGTCACTTGGAAAATTATTTGACTGTGTGTCAAAAAGTTAAATATAGAGTTATCATCTGATTCAGCAATTACCCTTCTAGGTATATATCTAAGAGAAATGAAACATACTCAGATAAAAACTTGCATATGAATATTCATAGCAGCATTATTACTGATAGCCAAACAATGGAAATAACACAATATTCATCAACTGATGAATAAATAAACAAATTGTGGTAAATCCATTAAATGGAATGTTATTCAGCCATAAAAAGGAATGAAGTACTGAAATATGCTGCATATATGGGTGAACCTTGAAAACCTGATACTGATTAACAGAACCCAGCCACAAAGACCACATGTCATATGACTCGATTTATATAAAGGGTCCAGAATACACAAATATATACTTGTTGCTTAGGGCTAGTGAGGGGCAGAGAGAGTGTGAAGATATGGGTGGTGATAGCTAAAGGTTTTCTTTCGTGGTAACAGCAATGTCCTAAAATTGTGGTGATGGTTATGCAACTGTGAATATATTAACAAGCATTGAATTGCACACTTTAAAAGGATAAATTCTGTGGATGTGAATTAGATCTCAGTGATGTGATTATCAAAAAAAAAAAACTCCAAAACTTTATAAACTTGAGTCTGAATTGTAATTATCGATATGAACTGGTAATGTATTTTATCTTTAAAAACTTTTCCTACCTCTGTACACTGTAAATGCCTAAAGGTAAAGACTAACCCAATAGCAAAGTTTACCCTTAGTGACAAGATTATGATCTCGTCCACTTACATTAAAAGGCACTTGTGTTTTTTTGAAAATGGCTGATTCCAGACATAGGACAATAAGAAATGTACAAAGTAAACCTGAAACATTCTCTAGTTATTGGAAAAGAAAGTGACTACCAAAGACTTCTGGATCATATCAAAAGAACTCAGCAGACAACCTGAATAAGCTCCCACTAGTGAAGATGAAATAACTTGAGCATTAGTTAAAACAAAAATTATGTGGATTGTATCATATCAAGTACGTTTAATTTCATGATATTAAAAGCAAATCATTGAAGACTTTTGGTGATCTTTATTTATTTTTGAAAACTTCAAAAGAGAAAGAAGTGAGCATTTGTCCTCCATTCTTATATAACTGTATTTCAACAACCAAATAATTAATGAAAGGAAATTTCCCTTTGTGGAAGTATTCTAGCTAATAAGTGAAGAAGACATAACAAATATCAATATTTTGTCCCCCGCCCCCATGAATTAGTGTGTCTGAGTAATAAGCATTACTGGTTGATATCAAAAAAGAAAGATAATGATACATTATCCTGATTTACATCCTGATAAAAGCATGAAATATTACCCATGAAGGAAATGTTCCCAGAAAAGAAAAAAAAAAGTAATCTGAATCTGATCAAGCATCTAGACTTACCTTCCAATTTATAGGAAATACAGGTAACAAAGGAACTCAGTAAATGACAACACTGGAATACAATTAGCATAATAGACTCTAGAAACCTCTACAGGATAAATGCCCTACTATCTTTAACAACATAAAGAAATAGAAGAAACAGAAACAAAAGGAGAAGGATTTAAAAGACATATCAGACATCTCAATATATGGACCTTATTTACATCTTGATATTTATAGAATTTATAAGACAAAATCAATGATATGTGAACAAATAACCTCTCTGGTTTTCTGATGATATTAAGGAACTATGGTTAATTTGCTATTATTATTAGATTTTATGATATGATAAATGAAGTATGAATATATTTCATATCATAATTTATTATGATTATATCTTTTATGTTTTCTAAAAGGAATTATTGTTAATTAGGTTTGGTTATTTTTTTTTATGTTTTCTAAAAGGAATCTCAATTTAGAGACACATGCTGATGATATATATCTATGATACCATCTGATATGTAGGATTTTCTTTAAAATAATTGAGGGAGTGGTGGGTAAGAACACAGTGAAACAAGCTTGTCATGTGTTAATAGTTTAGACCCCATGATAAGCAAGATGTAATTTGAAGAAAAGGAAATAAAGGAACAATCTTTGGCAGCTCTGCATCTTACCTCACAGAACCACATTTCTACTCTGCTGGGCAACAGGTTTAAGTCACTAAGCTCAACTCAGCCTAACCAAGGATGTATCAGAGCTAATGAATTAATAATTCAAAGTCAGAATGTGTCAAAAGTTAAACTGTTTATGTTTATTTGTTTGATATGTTCAATTCATTCATTTCCCATGGGTGGCAAGGATTTTGCCTGTAGGTAACAGCAGGCAGTGGGTGTTTCAGCATCAGTGAAATTCTATTTTAAAAATTAACTGGAAATGGGAAGGGCTGACTTCATTAAAAACAAAGGAAAAGAGAATGGAGAGCACAGATTTAATGAAATGTGGAAGAGCAGAAAAAGGGAAAAAAAGAAAAAAGAAATCTCCATTTTTTATTGTAGAAGAATGTAAGCTAAGAAATAGGCCACAGTTTTCATGGGTATGAAAAAAGCCTATATGTTTAGAAAATGAGTAAGCTTACTTGATATTTAATTAGCCCTTTTCATAGGAGGATAATTTATAAAGATTGATGTTGATTTATTTCCGCAAGTCCAGGAGACATATTGGTTTTTAGTATTCTGATATTTTAATATACTGAATTATTTTTAAGTAACTAAATGCTTATACTTACATTGATGTAACTGAAAAATCATTTGACGTTTTGAAAAACCTGAATTCTTAACAATTTAAGTGTTATACTATAGATGATGATTTTCAAACCAACAAAATATATTCAAAGTTTTCTGAACATATTCCTCCCTTGTTTAAAACCGTTCCAACTTATAGTCCAACTGTTATGACTTCCATTTCCTGGGCTGCTAATGAGTTTGATAATCTTTTGTCATGTGTATTTCACCAGAATTACTTTGGGCTTCTATCTGCTATATTTGTGAGGCAGGCAGAATTCTAAAATGATCTCCAAGATTCCCACACCCTGGAGTTCATGCTTTGTATAATCCCTTTGAGTGTGGGTGGGAATTATGAATGTGATTGGGCAATCACTCCCTTTTTTAGGTTACACAATAGGTCAAAGGTGATGGTCATTATCATGATTACCTTATGTTACATATATTTCTGCCATAGTAGACTGGAGGGAGATGTTCCTGCTGGCTTTGAAGAATCAAGATGCCATACTGTGACATGGCCATAAGATATATTGCCAGATGGCCTTGTGATATATTGCCACATGGCTATAACTTGAGGGCAGCCTTTAGGAGCTAAGAGCGATCACTGACCAACAACAGCAAGAAAATATGGACCTGTACTATAACTATAAGGAACTGAATTCTGCCTACAGTGTGAATAATCTTGGGTGAAGACTCTAAGATCCAGATGAGAACAAAGCCCTGGCCAACACCTTGATTTCTGTCTAGTGAGACCCTGAGCAAGGAACCTAGCTATGTCATGTCTGGACTTCTAACCTAAAGAATTCTGAAATAATAAATGAGTGTTATTTTAAACCACTGAATTTGTGCTAATGTTAAACAGCAATGAAAATGAGTATAGTTTATGTTTCCTTAGAATGAGGGAAGTGGTGTGGATGGTGGAACATTATGGAACATAGGTGTGGTTAGTGGGTTATGTGGAGTATAAGAAGAAAAGAGGAAGGGGGTTCTCAGACCTAATTCCCAGCTGTTCCCTGGGACCAACTACCTGTGTTTGCTCATAGCTAGATTCCTTCCACTTTACTCCTCTGATTTTTTTTTCCTTAAGGAAAAACCCATGTGAACCTGACTAATTCATACTTTAAATAGTTTAACCAGATCCCTATTTAATTAGTCTCCCTGTCATACTGGACTCTGGTTCTTATTCAAGTAGGAATGACATCTGAAGGTTTTGCTTTTAAATAAAAAGTGACACTTTTATGCAATTGATATTTACCTAATTGGTTGAATAATCTTGTGTGTTGAACACTTTGTATGTATCTGCTTTTTTCCACCTTAGCACATATATGCATATCATAATACAAGATTTGGATATCATGTTAGAGGAAATAAATAAAAGCCTAGTATTGCTATTTTTTTTTTGTTTCAATATTGTGATCACTAGAGACATTTACTAATACATCTTCTTACCACTAGAGAACAAAAGAGCTTATTTTCTTTCTATTCATTAATTTAACAAACAATTATTTAGTACTTATTACCCCATGGTAGACACAACATAGGAGCATTAAAATGAATAAGAACATAGTATCTGCCTAGGACAGCAACTGGTAAGAAGGCAACTGCTTTTACCCTTAAATTCACTGACCTTAAATTCACTGCATATCATTTTGAGCTCTGGCATGACCTCTGACTTCTCTGGGCTTCACTTCTAAAGTGTAGATGATCCCAAAGTGTCTGTCTTAAATGTGATAGTGATGGGTCAAGTTGGCAGGCAGATCAGCAGGAGACGTGGGCTGGAATTAAGATGCAGCACTAATAGAACTTCATGGAGAAGTAGAATTGAAACTATAATATTGAATTTTACTAATATTTGATGAAATTTGAGTAAAACAAAATTTTTTGAATGCTTATTACACTGTCAGAAAAAGAAAAAATTGATTATATCCAAGGTTAGAGAATATGTTGGCGAAAAAACACTCTCAAATACAATGGATAGGTGGATGATTTGACACTGCGTCATTTCTTTGAATCAGCAATTCCACTTCTAGGAATTCATTCTATAAAAATAACAAGTACTCAGATACATTCAGGATATTTATTGCAGTGTTGACTATAATAGCTTTACGCTGGAAACAATGTCCATCAGCAAGAAACTGGCTAAATATGGGACACTAATTTAGTAGAATATCATACTGTTAGAAGAAAGAATTAGGCATTGCAATATGTATTGACATAGACAGATGTCTATAAACAATATACTGTTTATTGAAATAAAAGCAAGTTAAAAATCTATGATTCCATTTACCTAAAAGAAATTATATATGTATACAATATATCATATACTATACAAAACTATGTACTATATATACATATACAATGTATGATATATACACATATACAATAACATATATATATTTATATACAATTCGGTATATTTTATATACAGAAGGATTCATATGAAACTGTTAATAGTATGCAACTTCAAGAAGTAGAATAGGATTAGGAGGGCAGACTTCCATTTTTGTATATGCACAGTTTGAAAAATTTCCGAGAAGTATATACTATTTTACTACAATAAACCCTTTATACAATTTTTAATATGTACAAAAAATATAAATAGGAAACTGCACTTGGTTACAGGGGGTATCAGACTAGAGTTTAGATGCTGGGTATAAACATCAGTGAAAATATAGAGCTCAGAGTAAGGGATAGGGTACTAGGATGATATTAGCATAAACCATATGACCATCGTAAAGAGCAACATTTATGTTTAAGGAGTATGAATTGTGTTCAGAGGAGTGACTGGACAGGAAAAAAAGATTCAGCAAGCTAATGGGAATGGGAGAAATAAGTCCACATTGAACTATTCCTAAGACTCAAGGGCAGACACCTGAGGATAAAAGTTTTCCTTGTGGAGTTTGATGTTTTATTGAAGTCACACCTAAGGATATTATCACCTATTACTATAGGTACTCTTGATCTCAACTTCTGCCTCAGGAAACAAAGGTGGCTGCAGAGACCAGTGAATCTCAGCCCCTGACAGAAACGATTGCAAAGCAAACTTAGTCATGAAATTTTAAAAGATGGACACTGTGGGCTATGTTTGTGGGAAAGCAAGTGGCACTTTGTGTGTGGCTAGACTGGAGAGTGAAATGGAACCAATTTATACCAATTCCCAGTTGCTTACATTTATTGGAAAGGTTATTGGACCCAGAGTCAGAAGATCTTGCTGGGCTTATATCCTTGTGCTGTTAATTATAGTTCTATGGCCTTGGGGCACCTGGGTGGCTCAGTTAGAGGAGTATGTGACACTTGATCTTGGGAGTCATGAGTTCAAGCCCCCCATTGGGTGTAGAGATTACTTACATAAATAAAAATTAAAAGCAAACAATGATCTATGGCTTCAGGTAAAATATGCAATTTCTCTGAGCTCAGAGTCCTCGTTACTAAAATAGGACTTTTAATAGTACCTTTTTTTTATTAAATAAGTTATTATAGTGAAGTGTTTGGCATTATGCCTTGCATGTTGTAAATCTCACAAAATGGTGACTAATATTAATCTCTGAACATCTACCATGTAACAAGTACTATGAAAACACTTTTATATTATTTTTTTGCTTAACCCTTACAAAATCTTAAGGTTAATGTGATATATTTGACACTTTACAGGTGAGGAGACTGAGGCTAATTAAACTTAAGTAACTTGCTTGAATTTAGTAAATGGCTGAGTGGAAAGTCAAGTATAGGCTTCTAAGTTATTATAGCACAGTCTTTGTTCCTTCCTTCTTTTATGTGAGAAAGCAGTGTCCCAAATTACTTTAAATCACAGAGTGTTATCAGTGAGAGGTAAGGAACAGAGGAAGCAATAAAGGTGAATTATGTATTCTTAAAATATGGTAATCTGGGTTGAGCTGCTTAATTAAAACATAATCATAATCTCCCTTCAAAGGTGGAAAAAAAAAGACATGGTCTTTCATCAGTACTTATCAATATTTTTTATAGGTCATGGGGAGTCTTTGATTTTGTTTTAATAACAAAAAACGTCTCTAAAAATCTGTTTAACACATGTGTCCATCTTCTTTTAACTAAAGAATATTGTAGAATCTGCAAATTTTACACTCTTTGCTTTTTCTTGAGAGTGAGAGGAAGGGAGAAGCTGTTTCAAATATATTTCTTCACTTTGGTGGAAAATGAGTTTTTGAATTGTGCCAAATACAATAGTTATGATCAAACTATGCTTGCATAGAAGGAATTTTTATTTCCCTTAGAAAAAAGATCTTGAGAAAGCAAAAGGTTCCTATTTCACCCTAACTATAAATCTCTTCCCACAGAGATTTGTTCTCACTTAAGGTCCCCTTTTAGAAAATGACACCACATTTTATTGGTGGGAACAGTGGGAACCACTGTTGCCTTTTTGAACATCTGTCATTCAAATCTACCCATTAGCTGGGGGAAAAGTGGATGCTGAAGAGAATCACGAGCTATTGGAGAATGAAGAAATGAATTTGTCTCTCTTGGGAAAGTTATGGAGGAATCACAATTAGTCTTGGAAATGATGGTACTCTTATCTTCTCTATGGTAGGGACATTTGAGTCTTGGAAAAGATGTCATATTCCTGGAAGAATAGTTTATTCCCAGACTGTGTTTTCCTTAGAATATAGGCAAAGACATTTGGGAAAAAAAACTGAACTACAGCAGGATGTTTTGCTGGGGTTTGCCAACAATCAGCATCACTGCAACACTGCCATAGCCTTTTTTGTGCCTCCCAGACACAGATGATTCTCATCCCATTGCCACCACCAGATGAAATTATGGGCACTTGAGTGGTTGTGTTAAGATTACCATGATAACTGAATCTATAAATAAAAACCAGATGGAGAGTTTACCATGCCAAGAAGACAACTAATATCTGAAGGACTCAACTTGGCTATTTCAAATACACTATTTTGATTCATTTACTAAACATCTGTTTTATACTAGTAGTTGAAGCTTCAAAGATGAATAAGACATGGGCCTTTGTCTTAGGAGCACAAAACCAAGTTAGAGAAAGATATTTATTTGAATGATAACTTTCAATAAGTGTCATAATGGGGTTTGTATAAACATCAGGGATACATAGATAAAAGAAAAATAAAATCTTTTGGGGATCAATTTGAAATTAAGTTGTAGACAAAACTACAGAGATATGGTTGTCAAGACTGTGAAGGATCTGCAGTTGTATTCTACTGGCAACCTGACAAGTTAGCCTGCTACAGTTTCATGGATGCAAGCAGAAAGCACAGGACTCGTGGGTCAGAGACAAAAAAAAAAAACAAAACAAAACAAAAAACTTTACTATTAATAGCTGTACAAACAACATGTACTTCATGTTGATATTCATTCCTCTTTTCATCCAAGTCTCACAGGGATGATGCAGAAGGGCCAGAGAAATGCAGTGCATGCAATGGGATTGTGTCACAGTTGAAGAACTCCAAGATTAGGAAACCCAAATCTTTTATAACGAGGCTGTGAGTAGACTCATCCAACATTTGTCTGAGGGAGAGAGATTATCTGTATTCTAGTGGACAGTAGGCAATCCTGCTCTCTTCTCTAGAAAAGGAAACTAACCCTATCTTCCAAGGTTCTTTGCTATATAGATACTATTACAAAGATAATCTAAAAAAAAAAAAAAAAAAAAAAAAGCTGTCAGTGCCTCTGCTTGTAAAGTGTGCAGAAATATGAGAGTTCCATGGAGAATCGTCTCCCAACAATATCCACCCCTTGTTTCCACACTATCTTGGGTTTTGGTGAATTTTCCAATGTGTAAAGACACTTTGATTAATCTGATTAATCCGAGAAAAGCTATTTCTTGACTGATGCTTCTTCTGCTCCTGAAGTAAAACCATAGCTTTACAGAGGATATTAGGAAAGAGCAAGGCCATGCACCAACCTGCCAGGACACAGTGGAAGTGAGTCATGCCCATAAAGACATTTGGAGGACTCCAGTGTGGAAGAGAAAACCATAGAGTAGTGTAGTGTTTGGGTCATTGCTCTGGGTGTATCCATAGTACGTAGACGGGCAGGTTTGATGGTTTATTTCACTTGTTTTAGGATTAGGATTGCATATCCACTGCACTTCCTTTTGTTTGGGAGTTTTTCAAATGATAAATGGCCAGATGTCAAACTTTCTGTCACTTATTGGCCAACACCATTCCTCTTTCTTCAGTGAGATGACACGGCTGCTGTTGCTGTTTCCCTGATAGGTGTTTTGCCAGCCATGGGTAAGGTTATATGACAGTGTGGTGAGTTAAAGCTAACAACTCCTTCCAGTTCTGGATGCTAGCTGCCTAGCAGATGTCATTCCCAAACAGAAAGTGATGAGCTGTCTAGTAAAAAAATCACCAGGTTTTGAATTCTCCCTCATGTTAAATGACTAAAAAAAAAAAAAAAAAAAAATGTCCCAGATATCCAAAATTCTTCAGCTCTTTAAATACTTTGACATTTTAAAAACACTCTTAATTACAAAGCTTTCCTGACTTCTTTGCTCCAGCATACTCTCCCTCATCCTTCCTTTTCTTTTTTCTGTTTTCCCAATCCTTCGGATATTCATTAGAAATTTCAGAAACTGGCTGACACCCTCTGAAATAAAAAGCCACTATGCCTGTCTTCACATTCCAAGTGGCAAGCAGCCCAAGATTCTCTTTGCAGGTACCACATATCTCTCTGCTTTTGTGCATGGTGGCAAACATTTGAAATATGGTGAAGAAAAAAGATTACAGATATTAAATTGCACTTATGAAACAAAACTACAATAAAAACAACTTCCCAATCTTTCAAATGTCATGCAACTCAGCTATAGCTTTCAACTCAGCGTCCACAGCCAGTTCTTCCTTGATTGCAATTCCTCTTGGTTTGGCCAAATAACACCTTTCTATTGAGAAACTAGTTAATTATAATGACATTACCCCACTTTGCCCCCCAATTAAACACAAAAAATGGGTGAAAGGAGTTGCTGGGGACAAGCTGTAGTGAAATAAATGGCTCTCTGTCCCTGGTAGGTGGGTCACAAGCTATACATTTTTGGCCTTTTGTGAAGATTCACAACTTTTATGAACTCATATACCTATCATTACTATAACTGCTTTCACATGAAAATAAAATGAAATTTTTTTTTCACACTCTGTCCAATATTATAGCCATTTATGTGTTTAAAGGGATGAGAAAGCAATGTGTAATAGTAGTCCCTTGTTATAGTGGCTATCTGCACAGGCCCAAGTCAGGTGTGCTGTGGTTTCAATTCCAGTTGTAGTCAATGACTTCATGTGATCTTGGACGGACGGCTTCACTTCCCCAAGCCTCAGACACATCATATATAATGTGGAAATAAAAATGTCTACATCATTATATAGTTGTGAGGATTTAGTGAAATAAATCGTGTGTAGTACTAGAGAAGAGACTGCTAGTTGTCCATCAAAAATCTGTTCTCCCTTTCCTCTTGGGCCAAATAGTTGTGACTAAGTGTGGCCATAAGACTAAATTCTTTCCAATGGAATGTGAACAGAAATAATAGGTGCCACTCCTGGACCTAGGCCCTACAGCATCATGCCTGTTGTCTCCATGTTCTCTTTCTTCTTTCTTCTGGGTAAAACTAGGACATAGTGCTGCCTTTGTGTTTTGTTCATGACCTAGATGCTAGCCATTGGGAAGATGATGGCAGATGTGTCTCTTTAGCTTTGAGTCCTTTTGATTATTGGAGCAGAGGTCAGCTACCCACCTTGATATCTTATTTAAATATCCTCATAAAAGTACTATAAGCTTTACACTAGCTAGGTATGCAGTATGAGATCTGGTTAGTGATAGGCATTCAAAATTCATAGGTATTGTGTCAACTTTTTCTCAGACTATTGTTTCTATAAAGGAAGTATTCATGTTTTAATGTTCTCTGCATCTTCTGAAACATTTCACACAGGACCTTATGCACAGCAAATTTGTTACAATTCTTTATTAGATAAATGCAGTTCCTGAGATTAAATCACAATTCATAACATTCAAAGTTCTTGTCATTCATTGTTTTCTTTTTCCCTTCATATGTGAACTTTGTGGTTCCCCTTCCTTAACTACAGGCTATTTGGAGGCTAGAATTAATAATTTTTTATGGTTCCGTTTTTGTAAACATAAGGTTGTGCTCAGCAGTGGAATATGCCATGATCTGCTGTGATAAATTCTTCTTTAAAATCCAATAAACCTTTAAGGAAACTAGGAAATACTTTCTCTAGATGAACTACTTATATTATAGGTAACAATGACTATGGTTTTCTGGAGAAATTAAGCAGGTAGTAAAAATGCTCAGGAAAGTTGCCATGAATTTAAAAATAATCACTTGTAATTTAGAGTTCATCATCTTCGAGCATTATTTCATGAGATAAGTTTAGGTCTTTATTAAGAATGTGCTTCTTCTTGCATTAGAAACTAGATAAAAAGGGATGGTGGTTTATGACTGCTATATACTTGATGAGATATTAAAATTTCAAGCTGCAGCAGGAGTTTAAGAGGAATTTCTGAGAAAAACATATCCTTTCTAGGTATTTCTACGGTGTGGATTCTGGTCTTGATTATAAACTGGCATAAAACGTTACCATTTTTATAACCACTTTATGTGCCTATATGTGCTTAGGATATAATTAACATGGATGGTCTTGGAGAAATGGTAGTTAATTGATGTTTAAACTTCAAATCACATAGACCATGGATAACCCAGTAGCGGGGAACTAGTTGGTTTCTATTTTCCTTAGGTGGATGTCATCCTCCTGGCTGTTTGTCTTAGTAAAATTTACTTTAGGAGCCAATTGAATTTTAATTCCAACTTTGACACTTTCTAATATGTGTCCTTGGTAAAGTTACTTAGTTGTTTTTTGAAGCTTAGCTTTCTAAAACTTCAAAATGGAGACAATAGTTAATTACCCCTTCACATTATTGTGAAACTAAATGAGATAATGTATATAAACCTTATAACTGTTTTCCCTATTCTCTATCCATGTGATTGAATGGGGCTGATCCCACCCTCAGCTTCAGGGTAGGATCATGTTCTAGCACTAAGCCAATCAGTATATCCCATCCTCCAGGACACAATAATTACTCCAGGTATTGCTATTTGGTCTGACTAAGGTCAATGGAAGTTCTGACTAGGAGTTTGACTGGAGTTATTGGGAAGGTAGAAGCTCTCAACCATTGCAGTTGCTAAGAGGAAGATGTATATCCAGAGTTAACACAAAAACATATGCTCTTACAAAATGGAACCAAAATAGAGAACTTCAGAGCCAAAAGATAGGCAGAAAGTGATTCTTAATGACATTGATTAAATTCTTAGACCCAGCCATAACTAAGCATCTTTCTATGGACTCTTCAGGCAAAAACCAAACAAACAAAACAAAAACAAAACAAAATAACAACAACAACAACAACAAAACAAAAAACTACAGCTCTTCCCACTTGTCCCCACTACTTGAACAAGTTTTCTTGTTTTTGAAAAAAAAAATCAGTTTTGTATGATTTAAAATGAGCCCTAATTAATAAGCTATTTCATGAGATTTTTATAAAACATTTAATAAATCAATATATAAAAAACTACTGTGTAAGTCTGGGTCACCTGAGAAGCAGACACTAAAATGGTGTTCAATATGCAAGAGCTTTCTTAGAGGAATGGCTGTGAGGGAAGACAAAGAGTGAAGGGAAACTGGAGAGCCAGTGGGCTGTTGTGCAGATCTGACCCTTGCGAAGGAGAGAGGGAAGGAAAGAGGATCGTGTGGAAGAGTCTTAGATTGCAACACAGTTTTAAGAAAGACTTTGATCCAAAGTCACCTATCAGAGGAGCTCCCCATCTCCCAAGAATGGACCTACATTGATGTCCAGCCATGATCAGTTACTGGTTAGGAGCAGCACAGCCTCCAGAGAAGGCAGGGATGGATTTCAGTGTGTGGCAGTTGAGGCCTAGATCAATCATCCTTCTCATACATGGAGATCTGAAAGACACATTTTCATGACCGTGACAAAGCTTAGTGTTGTATCTAGGATTAGTAGGACTTCAATAAAAGCCTATGACTCTGATGCCTAGCTATTCTCCTGAAAGAAAAACAAACATTCTCAAAACCCTGCATACTTCTTCTATTCTTTGTTCTAATTATGGGTACATCCTGGATATTTCAATAGTCACATGTTCAAATATTGCATACTAATAAAGCAATATCAGGAGGGAGCAAGGTGTTCAGCTAATCATTTACTGCAAATACCACTCAGGAGGTGCTTTTAATGCATAACTGCCAGACATCCTGATTTTGTCAATATTACACTTGGACTAAAGTCAGCATAAGTTAGCTGAGATCATAGGCTACTCCATTTCTCTCTTATTCTAATGGAGTGTAATTTCCACACACCCTAACCCCAATTTACTTCCTATTACTCTGGAGTTAATAGTTGTACATCAAGTCGAATGACTTTGAGGGCTAGAAAATACAGTTACAAGTTCTTGGAAATCCACATGCAGCAAGATCCATCCAGGCCATTTTCTATCATTATTTCTCTCCACTGATTAAAGAGTTGAAGATTAGTCACAGCCAGGTGAATTATGACTATTTGAAGTTTTGCAAGTACTCCATCAAATTCTGAGAGTACCCAAACTGCTAAACATGTAAATGTATTAATATGTAAGGGATGGCTTTCCTCTGTGCCTATTCCCCAGTGGTGAGAGCCTTTCTCATTGCACATCTTTGGTTCTCAGTTCTTAGAGCCTTCATTTTGAAGCCCCACTTTAAAAACTCTGGATAGTTGTATCAGTTTGCAAGTGAGGCAATCCAATCCAATTACCTTTCCTTGGCTCTCTTTATAATCTTCTTACTCATTTTTTATAATTTCTAAAAGACCCATTCAGTCTCACTTTGTCATTATTCAGATGCTCCAATCATGTTACAAATGATTTGGCTCCGGCTGTGGTGGATGCTAAGAGCTCTTGCACAGTGAAGTGGAATAAACCAGAATTAAGGCTAAAATGATGTGAGTAACATCTGAATACAGCCCTAGAGGAGAAGGGCTTGGGCATCCTGGGCCAGGACACTGGTTAGCACTGATAATTGTATTCCAAAGAAAAGGGACTAAAGCTGGATTCCAACATGAAACAGTACTTGGCTGAGAAAGCCAGAGAGACAAGTCAAATCTGAGCCCATCAGGTTCTGGCAAGCCAAGAAGCAACACCAAAGCCATAGGTCCTGGGGCAAGATGGAATAGGGATTTCAGACCCAAGAGTTCATAGCAGACTAGAGACAGGGTTTAGAGAAGCAACAGGTGAGGTAAAGCAAGCAAGATCTAGTGGGACTGCCATGATTGACATAGGGTATCTCTAGCTTAACACTATTCATTGGTAAGTCTGGCACCTCAATAATTTAGTTGTATCACAGGGACAGAACTAGTTTGGTATATGACAGAGGTTCTGTCCCAATATTAGGTTTAAGTCCAAATGGTGTGGGAAAAAATTCAAGTTCCACATCAATTAGTTAATCCCAAGGGATTGAATCTGAGGAAAGTGAAGCAAGATGCAGTTTTGAAATTCCTGGGCAGATATAGTTTTTGTTTTTAGTTGAAAGTCTTGTTGTCTATCAAGGAGGATCATGCAAAAATTATTGGAGAGATTTACCAGAAACGAAACCTAGTTTGAAGCTAGCAGGGACGGCTTATTTTTTACTTTTTCTAAGTAGTATAATGGAGTGGTTAAGAGCATGAATTCTGCAGCTAATGTATATCGCTTTGAATCTCAGTTGTGCCAATTACTAGCTACATGTAACTTGAAGCAAGCTTTCTAATCTCTTTGGACCCGAGTTTCTGCATCTGAGAAGTAAAACTAGCAGTAATATCGGGGTGCCTAGGTGGCTCAGTCTGTTGAGCATCTGACTTCAGCTCAGGTCATGATCTCACGGTTCATGAGTTCTGGCCTGCATCAGGCTCTGTGCTAACACCTCAGAGCCTGGAGCCTGCTTCCGATTCTGTGTCTCCCTCTCTCTCTGCTCCTCCCCAACACATGCTCTGTCTCTCTTTGCCTCTCAAAAATAAAGAAAACTAATAAATTTTTTTTTTAAAAGACTAGCAGTAATATCTATCTCATAGAGATGCTAGGAAGATTAAATGAATGAATACATGTAAAGATAAGCACCTACCACATATTAAGTGCTCATAAATATTGGATACTAGAACCTAGCACATATTAAGTGCTCATAAATGTTAGATACTTACTATTATTCACTTTTAAGCAGTTGGACATTTTGAGTAGAACATTCAAGGGCTAGATCTTCAGGTTTTAAACCTTTTAAAACAGTAAATTCTTTCTTCAAATTAAAATTTTTATGGTAAACTCAATGCATATGATAAATAAAGGGAAGAATGACTTCAGTTTTCAGGTGAGTGCTGGCACACACACACACACACACACACACACACACATACACACATATTTGGAGGCTTATAGATAAGTCTGGCATGTGGACAGTGTATACATGCTTAGAACGAAGTTTTGATTGTCTTTGTGAGATATTTCCCCAACTTATTCAAATATTTACTGAGAGCCTATTTCTGAGCCAATCACAATTCTGGATGCAGGTCTTATAGGAGTAAATGTAACAGACAAAAATGCCCTCATGAAGGTCCCTTTCTGGTGTCATTGCAGCACATTGGTGTCTTTACCACCTAGGGTTGAACAGTTCTATGGTTGGGGAAGTTTCTTCCAGATGTATTTTAGACAGTCATAGACTAAACAGAATCATAAACCAGTAAAGTGGAATGAATCTTCAGGAATATTTTATCAAAATCTTCTAATTTACAAATGGAGAAATAAAGACCAAGAGAATTGAAATGCTTTGCCTGAAGTCCACACCAAGTTGGTGTAAATCAAAATCCAGATCATCTGTGCAGCATTTGGTCAATAGCAAAAGCCATCACCCTTTATCCACCCTCATCCTTGTCTCCTCCAGCACATTGCCCACCCTATTTCCTTTTGTCATGGATGGGTCTCAGGGTTGGGTTCAATATTGTACTTCTACTTGATGACAGGATGCAGAATGCTTCGATTAATCAAAACCTTGCATAATACCCAGCATTTAACTCTCCCACAGGCTGTTTTTTAATCTCTCTAACTTTTACATTGGCACTTCTCTCATGGCCATTCATTCTGCCTTAAAGCCAGGCTTACTTCACTGTCTTTTTTAGTCCTTCTCCAATGCCATTTCAGCATATCTCTGGAATGGCCAGTACCTGGCATTCTTACAATGTACAATATTCTTGTACTTCTTACAACCCATATGTTATATTTTGGCTGATACATTTACTTGTTAATTTCTTTCCTCCACGAACACATATGTATCTAATGCATACTGCTTAAATATAGTTTATATTTTACAAAATTTGTGCTTTGCCAATGAAGTATCAAGGTGTCAGCATTGGATTTATCCATTTATTCATAAAATATTAACAAAAACCAGGCATTCTGTCAGGCACTGAGAACGCAAAGGTGAAGAGAATTATTCTTTTCTCTCAAAGAATTCACAGACTAATAGGGAGAAACATGAATGCATATTTACAGTCTGATGTGTACATGCTAAAGGAAATATGGGAACACAGAGGAAGTAGAAACTAATGACACAAGTAGGGAAATTTTATGGAGGAGGACACTGACTGTGTGTCCTGGAGAATAAGCAGGATTTTCCAGGTGGAGGAGACAGGAGCAGGGAGACATTTCACTTCGAGAGAATAGCATGTGCAATCACATATGTGTGCAAAATGGTATGGCATACTTGGGAAGCTGTGAGTCATTTGGAGTTTTTTTGAGCATCAGTTCCTTTATCTCTTTAGGGTATTAAGAGTTAGGACTGTAAATAGACCAAACGGAGTTCATCCAAGAATTTGACTTTATTCTGGACAACAGTGAAGCTCTGAAGGAATGTAAGTCACTGAATGATGTGATTAGATCTGGACATAGGGGAGAAAAATGACAGTTTTTCTGCTGTGCAGCAGTAAGGGGTATATAGATCTATTGGGAGGTTTTACGGTTAGAGTGAAGGGTATGTGTTAGATACAACAGAGTAGAGGTTTCTAATTGAACACCCATGAGCCACATAGAATCCAAAGTTGTATTTCATGTTTATAAAGTGGAAATTCAAATAATATTTTTTAAAAATTCACATTAGATGCTATGTGATCAGATTTTACATAAAATCTGAATTTCCATATTTTTTGAAAAATTAGAAGAAGTCATGCAAACAGTTGGCTAGAGGTAACAATAGTTGTTCCATATAGATGAGGCATGCATACCTAGTCACCACAGTCTCCAGTTTTCCCTAGTATGTTTGTCATTCTGGAACGTACTGGTGATAGCCATATCCCATTAGGCCTTTATGTCCTCCCAAACGGAGCATCTACTGAAGCCACAGGTAGTTGCTACTGTCACTGGAATTCACTTTCTAGTGAATTGGGGGCATAGGTCTTCAATATCTTGATTTTATAGTCATCTATGAATTGCATTTTCTTAACCATGGCCTGACTCTAATGCTAAAGTGGTTTGGTGTTGAATGTAAGAGAACTCCTTAAAAATAAATTACTGGAGTTTCCCACTGTAAAACAAATTAGGTAATAGAAAAATGCTTGTAATAAGCCAGTCACAAGTCTAGGCACCATGAAGGATACCTACAATTGATTTTAAGCCCTCTCAGAAACTAACGATCTAATTAGAAGCCATTTCCATTCTTTGAGCTAAAGCTCCCTTTTATTTGTAAGTTCTGCCACTCTGGGCACTTGACAAATGCTTTCTAAGCAGTGGAGTACCATTTAATGCACTGAAACAGTTACCTTCTCAAAGGTACCCTGAGGACTGAATGAATTTCTACAGGTTTCAAAGGAGTGGAAGCTGTAAGCAGAGACCATCATCTGATCAGTGCAATCTATTCACACCTGGACCCTGACTGTTCACTGCAGGTACCAGGACATTTGATGTAAATAGTGCGAGGGAGTCCTCTGAGTTTAGGGGGAACAGAAACCAGTCAATAAGTCTCTCAGAGCAGGATCAGAATGGCTAAATTAAAAAAAATATATATGTTTATTCTCCTTCTAAATTATGGCTTTAGCAGATAATACAACACAGTTGTTAGTGCCTTGTTTTTCTTTATGTTCTGCAAATTTATACATCTTCTAAGACTACAAATACCCTCACTAGCAATAAGGATAAATTATAGCAATAAACATATTATACAGTGACTTAATAGGAAAAATGATAATATTTTTAAATGTTACATGGTAGCATTTAATTTACATTTAAAAGGCACTTAGTATGAGTAATTACAAGTTAATTAAATATTGATTATCCTAAGAGCTTTATTATGATTTAGGACCTATGCAGTGTAGAGTAAATCTAGCTGATTTAAAATAAACTTAAAATGACATCAGTAACTAATGTGTAATTACATTTTATGGCTATTGAATGTGACTTAACAAGCCTAATATTTATGATGAACAAGTCAAATAATATGGTAAAATTTCAACATTGGTTTCTGAGTACCTACTCATCATATATCTAATGCCAAGGAGCTACTAAATGCTTAAACTCTTCTAAGGTGTTTTTTTTTTGTTTGTTTGTTTTTTGTTTTGTTTTGTTTTGTTTTGTTTTGTTTTGTTGGAGTGGAGGGTTGTTTTTGTTGTTATTCTTGTTAACTATCAGTTTGTGCTCAATTCTCTCCATGGAACATTGAAGTATTTACAAGAGAAACTCCATGTATCCTTGTGTATCTTTTGCATTGTGCCTGTCAATATTCTCAAATGCAATCAATAGTAAGTTATTATGCAGCAAGGATCCTCCACTTACTTTGGCTAAAATGTTCCTTTAAAACACTTATGTCTTACTTCAAAGTTTATATCCATGAACTACACAGTCAACTAATTTATCTTTCCTCTCTCACCTCTTACTAGAAGAGTGTCATTAAGCAAACACCAACTAAATCCATATAAAAGTCATTCTTACTGTTCATTTAAGTATCCATTAGAAGAGTAAATACATTTTTGAGAAATTTTCTAACTTTTGAGAAAAATTACAAAATGTGCTGCTTGGAGCAAAGTGATGTTTCATAAATTTCTTTTAAAACTTCCTATCTTTGCCATTGTAACTTTCCATTCATATTTACTCTTCAATCCATTTATTTACCTATCCATCCACCCATCTATCCATCCAAATGGCTATTTATTCAACAAACCAGGCATGACCATTCTGCATATGATTGTGAATAAATTTGGTCTTTTGATTCCTTTCAAACCTAACTCTGTTAAAAAAAAAAAAAAAAAAAAAAAAAAAAAAAAAAAAAAAAAAAAAGGAAGATGGGGCGCCTGGGTGGCTTAGTCGGTTAAACGTCCGACTTCAGCTCAGGTCACGATCTCACGCTCCGTGAGTTCGAGCCCCGCGTCGGGCTCTGGGCTGATGGCTCGGAGCCTGGAGCCTGCTTCCAATTCTGTGTCTCCCTCTCTCTCTGCCCCTCCCCCGTTCATGCTCTGTCTCTCTCTGTCTCAAAAATAAAACATAAAAAAAAAAAAGGAACAAAAAAGAAAGAAACCTAACTCTGTTGATGATGGAAGCTAGATAGGTGCATTGATGGAACTCAGAAAACTGATGCACTGTGCCTACCACAACAAAATATAGTCCCCTGGATTGTCATTGGTTCCTTCCTCTGCTGCAGAAGCAGTAGTTCCACCTTGATGAAATAGATAGCATCAGGGCACTGCCTTTTCCAGCCTGATCCCTTAGGTAATTAAAATGGGAAATAGTCTTCCTCAGACAAGAGTAAGAAAAATAATCAAGTAATGGACTGATACTGGTAGAATGCTATAAATGGAGGAGTACTATAGAATTATTGTGCATCTGACATCTAAAAATTTCTAAAATACACAAAAAACAAAACAAAACATTGATTTCAAACACACACACTCTAAACTTGTCTCTTCTAGGATTCAGAAGATAAAATATAAATGAGGAATGACTTGCCATTTAATATTTTATTGAGCCTATATGGTATGGTCTGGCACTGTGTCTACACGATGATTCCTTGTAACACGTGTTTTAGGTAGGGCTTATTATTATTTTCATTTTATAGATTGGTTAACTGAGGTATGGAGTGGTTAACTTGCCAGAGATGACACAGTTGCAAGTTTCAGAGTCCACTTTCACATCCTGCACTACCTCAAAAACCTTTTCTCTTTTCTGTTCTATTATCCTGCCTCCTGTTTTGAAACTCCATGCCCATAAACTTCAACATTCACTTCCCTTCATTTAACGAGACATGTTTTTGAAAAGTTTTACTTAAGTCAAATATTAGCAGAGCTTATGATATGTTAAAAGTGCTTTGAGGAGAGAGTGCTAAATGAATCCTAAAATTACACCTGTCTTAAAGCAATAATTCTTTGGTGATATGTAAAAGCATCCTTTAATTTACGTTTTCTTTTAACCAAATTTTACAGTCTCAAATTTCTAAAACTGAGATATACTTGCAAGGGTCTTCTATTGCCTGTATTGTATTACAAGTCTCTAAGTTAAAATGTATCTAATGGGGGTACCCAGGTAGCTTAGTCAGTAGAGTCTTGATCTCTTGATCTCACTCTTGATCTCGAAGTGGTGAGTTCAAACCCCACATTGGGTGTGGAGCCTACTTAAAACATAATAAAACAAAATGTATCTGATGTTTTCATATAGTTCATAGGCATTGTAGAATGTGAAAAGAATGAACCCATTAAGCTGGTAATTTTTGAGCACGATTTATGATATGCTAGTATTATGCTAGGCACTTAGCATTGTATCATATTTTAACTGGTGATTTTTCTTTCTTTAATGATACATTAAGTGATGATACTTCTTATAATAAGTGATATATTTAATTCAATAAAATATAGAAATACAGTCTTATTGAATATAATGCAATTGTTTGTAGTTAAGGGTAAATTACTTTTCCCTTCCTATTTTAAATTCTTTACATTTTACCAGAACTCACAGCAAGACTTGCTTTTCCAAGGTGTTTATCCTTGTAACTCCTCCTCACCTCCATATATTTATGCATTTAGTACTTAGAAGGTATTTGATAAGTGGTTGTTGATTCATTCACTTATTTATTCATTTATAACACAAAAAGTGACTGACTCCTGGATGCACAAAGAAGGGATTATTAGAAATAGATCTTAAAGAAATGAGTGGGTATACCTCAGGGCAGAGGGAATGGACATTCTAAACACATGCAAAGGTGAAAGCATGGAGATGTCTGGAGAGATGTCAAAAAGATGAACAAACATGGACTGTGAACATTTAGAGCAGTGCCAGGCAAAGAAAGGAGAGTGATAGGGAAAAGCTGATTGAGGTATGGTGAATGTTAAACAGTTCCAATTTTTCCCAGGAGTCAGTGCTTTTCAAATGTGATCCCTGTGCTTCTTGTACCAAACTCACTGGGATTGCCTTTTGGAAATGCAATTTCCAAGGCCCTAACCTAGATTTCCTGACTCAGAATCTCTGACAGTGGGGTGTGGGTAATTCACAATTTTTATAGTTTACCTGAGAGATTTTTAAGACACCTTAAATCAGAGAATCCCTGTCCCTGTAAGGTAATAGAGAGCCAAGAGAGTGTTTAAATGAAGTAAGCATCAAGAAAAAAGAGATTAGGACTTCAATACTGGGTTTCTTTTCCTTTATGACTTTTGAGTATATTCTATCCATCTGGGTAGGATTTTTTTTATACTGTTGAGATAAACCTAACACATATGAGACAGAATCTTAGCTCAAATAATGGTATTCTCTTTTTATAGCCAAGAATCAGACGAGACTATGGAATAATTTGGTGGCAAATAAAATGGAGCAAGATGGCTGATAATAAAAATGAATGATTCCTAAAAGCATTTAACACTTAAGGAGTGGAGCCAGGAGAAGTATGCTTTTGGGAAAGGGGTAGGGGTGGGAGAAGGGGGAAAAAAGCAGCGTAAATTTTCTGAGTTATGGTAAATGTCACAGAGAATTCAACAATTTTCTTTGCAGAATTTAGAAAACGAGTGTGCATAATTCCAACTGGGTGATATCACAGGGAATTTGAAAAGTACCCTGAGGCGATTCAGAGAGCTGCTTTTACATTCAAACTGAATGAAAGAAAACATCCATATTTCAACTAAGCGTGCACACACATGCACCGAATGGCTGCATGCAAATACATACCACAAAAGCACTTAATCACAAAAATATATTGTTAGGTTGAAAGTACAGCAGGTAAAATTGCTTTCTGGATGCCCTCTATCTATCTACCCAGGCCCAAAGTCAGGACTCAGATATTGAGCCAAAATGATAAACCAGCTACAATTCAACCTCGGACATTTTGTGGGGAACTGAATAAGATAAAAAACCATGTCAGTTCCTTATTGTTCTGATTACGTAAGCATGGACTTCTGTAGTATTTAGATGTTTATTTGCAGAGGACTGCATTGAGGCACAGACTGTAATTTCTGGCAGCCCTGTGAGCAATGCATTAGACTCTGAACTCTTTTAAACCAGTCCCTTGTCTTTATTCACTTACTAAATGCAGACCAGAAAACAAATGAGAGGAAAGGAAAGGAGTCTGGTAACATGTTTAAAAGATCAGAGAGGGTCATATTAGGTAAACTAGTGGGGAAAAAGCAAAGTATTCATCATCTAGGAAACAATTTCAATATAATAGCATGAAGAAAATGTGTAATGTTTCTGAAGCAGAAAAATAAACAAATGTATGTTCATGGCCATAGTTATCTGGGCAACAGAAGTGAAGAATGTCAATGGAGAACTCAAAATGGAGTTCTGAGGTCAGGTTTGTTCATCCATCCATCCATCCATCCATCCAACTTCCATCCATTCAACTAACATTAATTTAGCCATTACTAGTGCCATCCTCTGGGCTAGGTGGTGGGGATACAAAGATAAACATGACATAGTGTTTTATGTTATGTTAAGGTGCACACATTCCTATGAGAGAGGCAGACATGGAAATAAATATTTACATAGCAATGTATATAAATATAGACTATAAGCACATGAATAGTCATAAGAGCATAAGGAGGAAAACTAAAGAAAACTAGTACTTGAAACTGTATGTGTATGTGACAGAAAAGACACACCAAGGAAATTCTATCACAATGCTTAAGAGAAAACTAATATGATGTTCTAGACAATTGGAATATTGTAAATTTGCTTGATATATTACCATTTCAATCTCATTCATACAATCTTGATGCATTCAGATGGAGTGTGAATTCTGAGGGTAACAGTAATGTACTTGGAATGACACATGTCCTGTCTGAAGCCCTCAGGATGAAGTAAAGAATAAAGGAAGGCAAGTATATCATCAGGACCTCCATTCTTGAGTCAGGAAATTTTAGAGATTCACATCATTTGGTTAATTGTTTAAGTTCATGGTTGTATCTTCATTTCTTATAGCACAAGTGGTGAAGAATGTTAAGGTGGAATCAACTCAAATTAAGTATTAAACTCTGGGTAATAGACAAGTGGAAGGAACTGACACTTATTGAGCACCTACTATGCATGTGTGGTTTTGTAATTTTTTTAATGTTTTTATTTATTTTTGAGACAGAGAGAGACAGAGCATGAGCAGGGGAGGGGAAGAGAGAGGGAGACACAGAATCTGAAACAGGCTCCAGGCTCTGAGCTGTTGCACAGAGCCTGACACGGGGCTCGAACTCATGACCTGAGCTGAAGATCGGATGCTTAACCAACTGAGCCACCCAGGCGCCCCAATGCATGTGGTTTTATGTCCAGAACTTAATTTACCTCCTGTACTAGTACTATATAGGAAGGTTATGGAAATGACAATATTGCATAGAGGTTCTAAACATAGAGATTCTGGATTCAAATCCCAGCTCCTCCATTTACAAATTGTGTGATCCTGAGCAAGGTACTTAACCTCTCTGTGTTTCGGGTTTGTAATCTGCAAGATGTTTATATCATAGAACCTACCTCAATTGTTGTTATGACCATTAAATGATTTCATATAAGTAAAACACTTGGAGTAACACCCGACTCAAAATAAACATCAGTAAATGTTAGCTACTCTTACCTATGTCAGTGCTACATCACATTTTGCTTTTTATTTAATATTATAGGGAGAACACCCATTAATATTCTTTAATTAGTAAAATAGAAATAGAAGGAATAGAATTTGATAAAGTGTAGTGACAAAGAGTAAATAGTAAATATTTTGCCTAATGGTGAAATGTGAAAAGCTTTCTCTATGACACCAAGAAGCAGACAAGGATACATTTTATTACCACTACAATTCAAAACTATAGTGGACATTCTATGGAGAACATTCAGCCAAGAAGAAATAAAGAAAGAAAGATATAAAGACCAGAAAGAAAGAAATGAGCTGTCATTATTCACAAATAATATGATGATGCACACAAAAAAATAAAAAAGAATTAAAAGATGAATTGATTGGGGTGCATGGGTGGCTCAGTTGGTTAACCACCTGACTCTTGTTTATAGCTCAGGTCATGATCTCACAGCTGTGAGATCAAGCCCTGTGTCAAGCTCCACGTGGAACTTGCTTGGGATTCTCTCTCTCCCTCTCCGTCTCTGTCCCCCAACCACATGCAAGCCCCCCCCACTCTCAAAAAAAATAAATAAACATTAGAAAATAAAATAAAAATTAATTTATCAAGATTATGAGACACAAGGTCAATATACAAAAGTCAATTGAATTTCCATATTCTGGAAACAAACAGAAAATACAGTTCTAAAAAGACAACTTTTACAATAGCATGAAAATTCCAAATATCTAGGATAAATGTAATAATTTCTATTCAGAAATCTATAAAAACTGTATTTAGGGAAATTGGAATGTGGAAGATTCAATAACAATAGGTTAAAAGACTCAGTGTTTTTGGTGTGTTCATTTTCCCCTCACATTAATCTATATTTGCAACTTATTTGTAAAGTCTTCTCAACTTGTTCTTCTTTAAGAGTACCTTGATTATTCTTAATCCTTTGTATTTCCATATAATTTTGAAACAGTACATCAAAAGAAAAAATGTTGAAATACCAATGGATTTTAGATTGATTTCAGATATTAAAAAAATGTTATACAGATTGGCTTTCATAGAAAAATTACAAAGTACATAAGAAAATTAATAATGAGTGCCAGTTTTTCCAACAAGGTAAATGAGAAAAAGTATACTGGAAAAGGCAACTAAGTAAATGTAGTTTGTGAGATCGAGGCCCACACTATCAGCACAGAGCCTGCTTGGGATTCTCTCTCTCCCTCCTTTCTCTCTCTCTCTCTCTCTCTCTCTCTCTCTCTGCCCCTGTCCCCACTCGTGCTCTCTCATTCTATTTCAAAAATAAAAAATGCATATTTAAACACATGAATAAGAAAATCTAAGGAAACTTTATGAATATGGAACTTCCTTAAAGTGATCAAATCCTTCCTTTTTGGTCATTCGCAGTGAGTACATGTCTAAGCTGGCCAATGAAGTGGACCACAATTTCCTTTTCTGACTGTAGCAACCGATCCATCTCTTAAACAAGATGGAGTCCATGCAGGGTCTTAGCTCAATGCCTTGAAGGACCTCCTCTTAGAACCTCAGCTGCTTGGTGGCTTTGCCAGCCTCACCCCCCTTGCAAAGTTTTAGCTGTCTGGAAAATCACTTAGTTTCCTTAGTTGTTCGGGAAAATATTGCTTGTAACACTGCCTAGCCCCAAATCCTATGGGATTGGGAGTGGCTAGAGCAATTTTCAAATATACTAGAAGTCTTTGGTTTATAGAGTGTCTCTCCTCTGATCCAGGGCCTGTGAAGAGGTATGAAAGCTCTTGCACTTGAAAACAGAGAAGCAAGGAAACATCCTCAGGACAAGTTAGCCCCTGATGCAAAGGAGAGGCTTTTTCTGTCCAACTGGCTCAAGACATATTTTATCCATTGACTGGAAGAAATTAATAATGTATTTCCAATTGCAGGTGGCAACCTATAAATGGGTCAAAAGGTAACCTTAGTGGGTTATAGCTAATATATATATTATATATAAACACATATGCATAAGTAAGTTCAATTTCTGTATTTTTTTGAAGTTTTGAAAATTTTTAAGTTAAAAATAATGAGATATCTGTTATTAGCTATGTAACATTTTACTTTGCACAATTTTTAGAAAGAAAAATTTATCCAGATCCTGGGGGCCCTCGGCCCTGACTGACTGTGAACATCTTCAACTTAGGAATACTACTGGCAGACAGAATCAGTCGCAGGGAGATGATAATCCCCAGAAAAAAAAAAAAATAGGGGGGATAAATATGCTATGAATTAAATCAGCCAAACACAGGAATATCACCTCACAAAGCATCAATGAAAACTTGGGGAGATGTCTTTGTCATGCCCTTGTTACCATGTTGTGCAGTTCCACACAAAACAAAAGATCACCGTCTCACTTTTTGTAAAAGGAGCTTGTTCTCTCAGAGGGAATATGGGAGAGAACTGATTAACAAGGAACAGTTGGCCTCTCCAGTGAAGTTTTTAATATTCCTTTTGATTTGGGGATCTGCGATGTTTCATGCATCTTAACATCATCAGACAAACATCAAAATGAGGAAATAAACAGGCACTGAATGTCTTTTATAAACCAAGCATTTTTATGTCCTTTATTCTATTCAATCTATACAGTAGTTTTGTATAAAATACATTACTCTTTCTATTTACAAATGTGTAACCAGTAACTATGAGATCTAGATCATGTGCTCAGGGTCACCTGGCTGGTAGGTGATAAGGGCAAGAGTCACTCCAGGATGAGCCCCACAGCACAACTAGAGCAGGCTTTCCTCTCTATATTACACTTTTTCTCCAACTACAAATAGAACATCCAGTTTCCTTTCTTTTGATATGTATTGTTTATTTTTATTTTTTTCTTTGATGTGGGGTCTGAGTGATTCTTTTCTGTACATTTGGTTATAACCTCCCATGAGGTTATTGGTACAAAAACTTTTTACAGAACCATAAACTGTGACTACCAGTGCTAAATGACACACGTCCATCTAGTAACTATGACCTCTTTCTTGAAGTTTTGATTCCACAAAAGATGAAGCTCCTTTCAAGGTATTTTACTGCTACAATTTTGCACAAACCAAAACAAATCTTTTGGAATCTTAGTTTGAAGACTGACTACCTTAAGAACTGGCATCCTTTATCACTTGAACTAAATTACCTTTCTCCACAAGACATATGCTTTTGTCTAAAAAGAGTAATGTGGTATGTAATTCAGCTAATACTTCACTCCTTTCCAACAATGCGTTTAAATTCCTCCATCTTCTATGATTCAGAACTAGAATGTTCTCTTAGTAGATTCTCCAAACTTTCTTGTTTCCTTTTGGCTTTCTAATATTTGCTCATTTTACTACTCTTGAAGCATTTGGTATTGTTTGATAGTGATATTAGGTGAACGGAATGGATACCTTAGGCAGCAGAGAGGTCAATTTGGATCTGTCTGGCACTCAGCATTCTTCATCCCAGTCATGTGACACTCTTCAGTGCATTGCAACTGTTCTTAGTGCTCACCAGTCTGATGAAAAAGCTTGACAGCCTTTTTCCCCTTTCTAGAAGGGAGGTATGACCCTAAGATGGGTGTTAAGGAGCCTGGGCAGCATGTTTGGCTGTGCCTTTGTTGTCTCAGCCAACTATGACCCTGCTTGCTGATATAGCAAGTGTTCACTCTGGACAGACAGACTTTCTCAGAGCAGACTGTTTCACAGCCATCTAGCAGAATATCCCAGAGGCCCTCACAGACTGTTTCAAAAGGATACTAGTGTTTTTGGATATCTCAGCAGTAGAGGCTGAAATGTTTTGCCCATTAGGAAATGGAACTGCTGGTCTGGAGCATGAAATGGGATCTCAAAGGCACTTTTGCTGGCCAGTGCTTTTGTGCTGTAGAAGTAATTGTTGAAGTATTGATTTTTTAGGTCTCTTGCTGTAGCAAACTACCATCTTAATCTGCAAGAGCTTGGGTTAATACTTGACATCCTGTTTCCTGGAGAGTTGAGTGTCAATTTCTGTCTTCAGGAGCTTGGGGCATTGCCTCCCACAGTGCATGAGGCCCTCTTAAAGATTTCAAGTGCTCAGTATGCATTGTCATAAATGAATGAATTTAAACATCAAACCCTCCTATGTCATGACCAGTATGACAGCCAACTCAGTCACCAGTTTGCCTCAGCACCTGCCTCCTTATCCCTGAGCTCAGCAGGGAAGTGACCCCTAAGGTCCTGTGCCATTTTTTTTTGAGATGGATGTCCAGGGCAGGACTTGTCTGAAAGCACAGAGGCTATGGAAATGATACGGTGGATGGCCTGAGAAAAGGAGAATATGTCTTTCCACTTTTTTCTGACAAGAGATACAGGTAATACAACAAAGATGTGTGGGAGTTGACTTCCTCCTTGAGGATCCAGGGTTATGATTCTTTACAGCTTGGTGTGGCTGTGGCTTGGCTGGCTGGCATCCATTCTGGCCCTTTTACCTGGTTTATCCAGAGTAAGTCACTATAGCAGGATTTGTATTTCTTAGTTTAATTTCATGGTGGAAGGAATCTGATTAGTTCAACTCAACCTAGCAACAGGTTTTCATTGGGTCAGTGACTTCTTGAGTCCCCTGTGGTTAGATTACAAGGTTAGGGTCCCATGGACAGAAGGGCCCTTAGTAGGGGAAATTCCAACAGTGAGAAAAATGGCTGGAAAAGGGCACCAACATTGTCTACATTCATTAGCTTTCTCCAATAGAAATTATTAAAAAATAAAAAAGAGCAAAGCCCACATCTCATTTATTAGTGAGTCCAGTGCTTTATTACTTATGGAAATATTGATTATGCTGTATACCACCTTACATAGAGAAAATAGACCTTTCAGATTTTCTTTGACTGACTTACATTATGGTAATGGGTGTGATAAGTTATAGGAAACTTTAATAAAGACATGTTATTGAAAACATTGTGCACTTTGTCATACAGGGTCCTTTAATGTGAATCTAGGAACAAATCTCTTTAATGGTCTTGGTTCCAGGAAAAGCTGTATTTCTTATGAGTAACTGCGTTGACTTTATAATATGGAAAATTTGAGTGTTATAAATGTGTTTCTCTTTTCTTTGGCTACTAGGAAGCTCAGAACCAAATTCCCAGTGAGCGTATAGTATTTTAAACTGTGTGTTCCTATTTGTTCATCTTCCATGTTGCTTTATTTTACACTCTTCCCATTGTTCTCATTTTCCCTGTCTTTCCTTGCTGACTCAGTTGGTCCCTGCCACATTTCCAACAACCAGTTCCAAAGGGACTCTAGAAGGAATACATCCCCAGGGAAAGGGTGGGGGGAGGGGGGCTCTGAAGTAGTTCATAGTTAAAATGGAATTCCCAGCTTAACTAAGTTAGATTCACATATGGGGGAGAAGGCAGAGATTTTAATGAGAGGACTAACCAATTATAGACAAAACATAATGGAAGACATCAATTTTGTTTCTTCTCTCTCTCTCTCTCTCTTCTGTTTTGCCTCCCAAGAAATTGGTGTGGCAAGTCAAGGAGTAGACATGCTCTCTTCTTGGGAGGGACTCTGCCTTGGAAGGCCAAGTGGGAATCTGAAAAGGGCTCAGAGGAAAGGAAGCTCAAATCAGCTGATCATGTAGGTTTCTAGGCTCATCTTTAAAAGATCAGGTGGGGGGTGACTGGGTGGATCAGTCAGTTAAGACTCTGACTCTTGATTTCAGCTCAGGTTATGATCCTAGCGTTGTGGGATCAAGTCCTGTGTTGGGCTCCGTGCTGAGTGTGAAGCCTGTTAAAAATACTATCTCTCACCCTCTTCCCCTTCCCACCCCCTTTTCAATTCATTATTCATTATTTCAAAAAAATGAAAAAGGAATGAAAGTAATCAGGTGGGGATGTAAACTGGTACAGCCAACATGTAAAACAGTGAGGTTTTAGAGGTTCCTCAAAAAATTAAAAATTAAAAAAATTAAAAAATAAAAAATAAAAAACAACCAACCAAATATACTGTAATTCCACTTTTGGGCATATATTCAAAGGAAACAAAATTATTATCTCAAAAAAATATCTGTATGCCCCAATGTTCAGTGAAGCATTATTTACAATAGCCAAGACATGAAACAACCAAAGTGTTCATCAACAGATGAATGGATAAAGATAATGTAGCATATATATTTACACACACAATGAAATATTATTCAGCTATAAAAAAAAAAGAAGGAAAGTCTGCTGTTTGTGAAAAAATGTATGGACCTTGAGGGCATCATGTTAAGTGAAATGAGACAAAGACAAATATGTATGATCTCATTTATATGAGGAATCTAAAAAAAATCCTCCGAACTTATCAATACAGAGAATAGATTGTTGGTTGCTAGAGGTGGGGGTTGAGGTGGGGGGAAAGGGTGAAGGTAATTGAAAGGTGAAAACTTCCACTTATAAATAACTGGGATTGAATGTACAGCAGAGTAACTATAGTTACTTTAAATTTGCTGAGAGAGTAGATCTTAAAAGTTTTCATCATAAGAGAAAATTGTAGCTATGTGAGGTGATTAATGTTAACTAGACTTACAATGGTGATTATTTCACTATTTATATGGTGATTTCACTACAGTATATATATATATATATATATATATATATATATATATAAAATCATTATGTTGTATACTATGAGCTAATACATAATGCATTGTTATATGTCAATACATCTCAATAAAACTGGAAAAAATTAAAAAGTAAACAAATAAAAAGAAGCAGTTGGGTTACTCAGTACCCACCTCTGCTGCTTCTACTCACCAGGTCAACTGGGACAAAGCCCTAATTAGAGAAGGAGAGTGTATGTGGGCCTTGTGTCTCTGCTTTTCAGGCCATCATGGCCAGGTTAGGTAACTGGAATAGGGATTTGGGTTCTTGCCACAGAGAACATGAATAGCAGCTACAATTTCCTCACCTATTTATTTGATCCTATTAGATCATATTTATTTTTGAAAACTGCTTCAAATCCCTTTGTGAGCAAACAGGATATGTATGTATACATGAGTGAAGGAATAAAGAACTGTAATGAAAATGCAGAGAAAGTTCCTGTTCTCAGTGATGTCAGTCCTCTCCCACTCAGTGATCTATCACAGTGTCTGAAATCCTACCATTAGAAATATTTCTTTGGAATGAGTCAGTTTCTTCAAAATGTCAGGATCAAAATGAACACATTTTCTATCAACACATTGGTAATTCACAATTTTACCATCAAGTACTTTATAAACTTAAAACTCTTTACAAATGTAGGAAATTCTATTATTTAGCATGATTAATGCTGTAACTTGGATTAATCCAGATTAGATTATTTTTATATTGGAAATCAGAAGGAAAAATCCTGCACAATGAAATACAGGACACAATAATCATAAAAGCACAGAAAATGAAGGCCAAGGGAAAGCCAGGGAATGATCAAAATATGCTGGTGTTCATTCTTGTCTGTGAGAGCAAATCCAGGGTGATGAAACCATCCAAGAGGAAGACCACCTCTCTCATAAGAGGCTACACAAGTAATAAAGGGATTACCTGATTCAAACCCTAACTCTGCCAACTACCATTTGCATGATCTTTGACAGTGACAACTTTTTTTAAAAACTTTTTTTATTTTAGAGAGTGCACAGGTAAGTTGGAGTGGAGGGACAGAGGGAGAGAGAATCTTAAGCAGGCTCTATGATAAGCATGGAGCCCTGTGTGAGGCTTGGTCCCACGACCCTGGGATCATAACCTGAGCTGAAATCAAGAGTCAGACACTCACCTGACTGAGCCACCCAGGTACCCAGACAGTGGCAACTTTTGTATGGTTTTCCCATCAGTGAAAAGGGGACAATAATAGAACATTTCTCATAAGGAAACTATGAGAACCCAATGAGTTGATGCTGGGAAAATTATTAGAGCAGTGCTGGATACATAATAAACACCATATTGGTTAAATAAAATATGAAAAAAAATGGTGGTCCAGGCACAGCCTGGGTATCATAGAGATCATGAATTGCCTATGATATTAAATTTAATATGCTTTATTTTTTCCATTTTAAGACACCTATTCATAAGACATAAGTATAAGATAAATATTGGAAGAGGGGAGTTTGATGAGACAGAAAGTACACAAACCTGATGGAAGAGAGAGCAAAAAGGGAGGAATTGGAAAACATTTTAAAGAAAACACGGGAGATTTTTAGAACAGATGAAGTAGTAAGATTGATTTTTTTGCTTTGTTTTGTTTTTTTTTTTTTTTTTGTTTTGTTATAAGAACAGATAAGATAGTCCTTGAATTTGAGAATGGCATTTACTCAAGTGCTCATTCCTGATGTGTTTGGAAAAGTGTCCTGAGCCTGTTGTGAGCACAGGTGTTGATTAGATGGCGATGAACACTTCTAATGAGCGAGCAGTGGCAGGACATTGCATACCAACACTGTCCAATAGAGACAGTAAGAGTCACATATATAATTTAAGATGTTCTAGAAATCTATTAAAAAGAAACAAAAGAAAGAAATAAACTCACTTTAATACTACATTGTATTTAAATTGATATATCCAAAATATTATTAGATATATAGAATCAATTAAAAAATTGAGTTATTTTACTTTTGTATTAAGTCTTTGAAAACTGATATATATTTTACATGTACTGCAGAATTAAATTCAGATTAACTACACTTCAAGACCCATGTAGCTACTGACTATGGTATTGGACAGAACAATTTCTGTACCTTCAGGGAGAATGCTTGTCATCATCCCCTGTCTTGGAGTGCATAGCCCATGTCCACCAGATAGAGATTAGTGTTCAGTTCTTCATTTTGGTTATCTATGGTTGTAACTACATGTATTAAGTTTCTAGCCTGTGTTGGGCTCTCAGATGCTGGGAATTAGAAGATGTCTATAAAGGATATAATATTATATCCCAGGGGAAGTTTCAACTGGGTTAAACTAGTTCTTTTCTATCTACTTGAATTCAACTAAATCAAGCTAGTTTATATATGACCAGGAGAAAACTGGAGCAAACTGTTTAAAGCCAGCAAGCTAGTGTGAACCTGTTGTAATGCAAACAAAGATTTCTGGCTAGTTCCTTTGGGTTAGAGCTTAATTATAATCTTGAAAAGTAGTTCTGATTTCAAGTGTTTCTTATGTGTTTTTATTATTTTGTTTTACCTGGGCTGTGTATATTCTAGCCATTTCAAAATAGCTTATATTGGATCCAATAATCTTTTACCAGTTCAAAGTTGAGCAATCTGTTCTAATAACATTAAATATTTTAAGCCACTTATGAACAGGTAGATGTTGCCAGATCCAGGACACTATGAGAAAGAAGGTAGAAACCAGGTGATAAGAATTGGTCCCTAAGGTCACAGCTATTCTGGCAATGAAGCTGAACCAGTAGATTATTGTACTATGATTCTTCAAGCCTCCTGAACAAGGGAATGCTTGTTCCCAGAAAGAGACACAAACACAAACCATAAAATTTAGGTCAAGTAGCTTTAATTGTGAGTTGATATCTGATTGGCAATGGTAGGGTGTTAAAAATTTCCTGACACTTGGGATATTATAAAGGAACTGAGTGGTGAGAATTCTGGGATTGGACCCTTGGTCAGTATGAGGCCTCTAGTAACTGTACCGGAGAAGGAAACACCAAGAAGGAAGTAGAGAAGGGAGAGAAGCTACTGAACACACTTCATCCACCCAACAAGACAGCTTGGGTCTGGGTGAAGCAGGCCTGTGGGAAGAGTCTCAACAATGCTCTGGACCATGAGAAAGGAGGTAACAACAAACATGCAAGGACAATCTGCTAGGAGATAAGCTAGTTTTACGTTAATCCAAATTTGTTACCGTTCAATCCATGCTGCCTAGCACCATTAGGCTAACTTTTTATAAACTAACTTCTCACTTCTTTCAGGTTTCTCTTCTCAAAAACATTCAGTGACTTCCGTTTGGCTACCTAGCCAAATTTATTTTTTTTAAGTTTATTTATTTATTTTGAGAGAGAGAGAGAGAGAGAGAGAGAGAGAATCTAAAGCAGGCTCCTCACTCAGTCAGTGTGTAAAGACCAATGTGGGGCTTGAACTCACAAAACTGAGATCTTGACCTGAGCCAAAACCAAGAGTCAGTTGCTTAACCGACTGAGCTACCCAGGTGCCCCAAAACATTTTTTTTTAAATCATCTGCCTAAACTTTCCTAGCCAGCCTAATTTTCTTGCCACTTTCTGGTGCTTCTAACCTCCTTAGTCACAATTATCATGTTTTCAGTCTCATGTAAGTTTATCCTTAATGTTTGTCTCCTTGTCTTCATTCACTGTTTTCTATGCTCATCAAAGTTATACCAATGAAGAAGGACAGTAAAAGGTCTTGCTTTCTGCCTTAGGTCTCTAGCCTGATAGATCATTTTTCACTGAAGCCTCTAGCCCTGGTCTGCATCATACAACTTATTACCTATTTTGCTTCAACTTATTCCTTGAGAATTTCATCACTGCTAACCTCGACACCCCAAGTAGATTGCAAGATATTCAATTGCAAGAATTACGTTTATACAGTTAATTCCTACCAGCATTATAAAGTTATAAACACATAAAACCTTTGTGAATTCATTCAAAATGGGTCTTGATACTTACTATGTGCTATCTATTTGGGATGCAATGGAGAATAAGGGCCTTGGCTTCATGGAGTTTATAATCCAATGGGAAAAAAATAAAGATGTAAACGAATAAATAAATTAGTTTATTTCTGACTTGATAAATTCAATAATGAAAATTAATTAGGCAAAAAGGGGGGTTATCAGTAAATTATGGTTAGAAAAACAGAGAGAGAGATTTGTTTTATAGACTTGGCTCACATAATTGCAGAGGTTGGCAAGTCCAAAATCTACAGGATAAGCCAGCCGTCTGCAGACCCAGGGAAGAATTACAGTTTGAGTCCAAAGGCTGTCTGTTGGCAGAATTCTTTCCTCCTCCAGGGAGGTCAGTCTTTTTTTCTATTAAGGCCTTCAACTAACTAGATGAGGCCCATCACATAAGGGAGGACAATTTGTTTTACTCAAAATTTACTGACTTAAAGTTTAACCTCATCTAATAATATCTCCTAGAAACATTTAGAATAGTGTTTGACTAAATAAGTGACTACTATGGCCTAGCTAACTTGGCACATAACATAAACCATCACAAGACCTGAGTCTGAAAGATGTGTTTGAGTTAGGTAAAAGAGGAAGGTGGGAAGGGTGATCCTTAAAGAAGGAACAGGTGCAGAGGTATGAAATACAACATGTGTGTAGAGATCGACAAGCAGGCAATTATTACCAGACCATTAACTATAAATTGGAAAATGGTGGGGAAAAACTCTGAGGAAATCTGCGGGAGCCTAGTCATGGCAGACCTTGTGTGGCACAGAAGATTTGACTTTATTCTGTCAATTTCTTTGGTTGCAGTATGGAGAGTGGATTTATGAAGGCAAAACTGGGGGCAGAGAAGCCAGTTTTAGAAGCGTTATAGTAGTCCCCAAGAGCCATGACTAATGTGGGAACTCTGGGAATGGCTATAGTATTAGGGGTTACATTCAAAAAATATTTGCAAGGTATGGTAAGCAGAACTAAATGATTAGATGTGTAGAGAGGGAAGGGAGTATCTAAATTGACTTCCAGCTACCTGAGTTGGATGTTCAAGTATATTTAGGCTCATTATTTGAGATCAGAATACAAGGAAACAGCAAGTTGATAGAAGATATAGAGGGAGGATAAAGTCTTGATGCATATAATGAATTCAGATTTGAATGTACTAAGTTTGAAGAGTCAGTGGGACTTCAAAAGGAGATGTGCAAAAGCTTTGGTGAGTCTGAAGTTCAAAGGAGGTTATGTGAACCTGAGACAAAATTGTGGGACTCATCAGCATAGTTGTGTTCTACAAGTACTAAAGACTAAATAGAGCCTGCAGAGAAAAATATCATTAGATCAAGGCTGGGGGGTGGGGTGGGTAGGTGGGGGTGTGTGGCTCACCAAGAGGAATAGTCAGAGAGGTAGAAGGGGACAAGGAGCATCAAGTATCAGAGAAGCCAAGGCAAAAGAAGGAACTAAAGGTAACAAGGATTCAATAATGCCAATGCATCAGAGAGTTTAAGAAAGATACCCACTTGTATAGGTCTGTGGTATTTAGTAACAAAGGGGCCATCAGCATCTTCGGCAAATGCAGCTGCAGTGAAGTGCTGGGAAGAAAAACCAGACTGCTATGGGTTCAAGAGTTGAGTGGGAAGAGAGGGAATGGCAACCATGGCAGTCCTCCAACAAAATCTCTGATGAGAAGTGAAGGAGAAAGGAGTACCTGGGTTAAAGGGAAAATTGCAATTTTTAGTATGGGAGAGATCTGAGCATGTTTATAGGCTGTGGGAAAAAATGCCAGATTGATGCATAAGCAAATGTTGTAGGATGGAGAAATCACTGATGGAGCACAGTAGGTTCCAGAGGAGATGAGAATGAATCAGTTCCAAGGCCTGGCCCTGAACTGCCATCCACTTATCTATGGCTTGAGGAAAGAGAGAGCTAGAATACAAAAATAAGTACGTGTGTATATAGGGAAGCCCAAAAATGAAAACCAGTATGTTGGTAGTCTCCATTCTTCAAAGTAATAGGAGCTGAGATCATCATCAGAATGTGAGTGGGATAGAAATTAGTGTGCTTTGAGGCAACCACTAAAAAGGGAGTAAAGCAAGTAAAGGGAATAGAAGAAGAAACTGCCAAAGGTCTTAAGTTAAAGACCATGACTTTATAGGGCATTTATAGTCAACTATTGTGTGATATTGGGGCTCAAACAGCTGAAAAGGAAGGGCCAATAGAGTAAGAGTGTTGGTAAAGAAGGGCTTTCAATGAGCAATCACTTTCATTCTTCAGTCCTCTTTTCTTTTACTTTAGGACGGTGTGATAGAAAAATCTCTGAAAATAACTCTCTCATATCTTCTAGAAAGTTCACTATCTGAGTGTCTTCATTTTATAGTATCCTTAATTATTTCAGTTCAATGTAAAAAGTAAGAATAAAGTTTTCTAATAATAGAGAATTGCCCCCTCCAAATGTACAGGTCCCAAAATATTAGATAAATAATGGAATCTTAGGGCATTTAAAGAGTGCATTTCCTTCCAACAAACCTGCAGAAATCTGAATACATAATTTTAAAGATATCCATACGCATATGGGTGTCTATATTTGACACACTACAGACCTTTCCTTGGAAAACTAAAGAGTATTCATGATGTGTAGTTTTCATAATTGTTTTCTTTTTGTTTTATTGAAAAAAGCAAATCTACTTACTCTGTATTCACAGGAATGGAAATTAGTATTGGAAATAAGCAATTTCAATCCCCCCAAACTACATTAAAGATGAAATACAGTATTTTAAAAATACCATATGGAAAGGACAAAATCTGATATTAAGCCAGGAAGAAAATGGTCATAAAGGTCCAGGATTCAAGGACAAGATTTTCTTGCTCCTTCACTCTCTGTGAGGTACAGGATTTCCACACATATGGTGTTAGAATCTTTCACTGTTCTACAACCCCTGGTGCAGGACCATATGTGCTGCAATCCACAAGCACAACAGGATGAGGTGGGAATTATCTGCCAGTTTTTCCTTGGAGTTCATTGTATTAAGGAGTTTTATACCTTGCCCCTATTATTATTTAATTACAGAAGTTTTTAAATACTTGAAATCTCCCCACCACCCCAGCTTCATATATGACTGATAGTTTTTCAAGCCTGTGCCCAAGATCACCACTGTAATCCATTTGGGCCTCCGACCTAATCTCATGGAAAATTCAATCAGCTAGTTGATTAGGCACTAAACTATATTTTTCTGTGGCTGGCTTTGCTCTTGTTTCCAATTCAGAAGTGCTATAATTACTGACTCCTCTCCCCAACCCTTCTCCACTTTGATTAGTTTTGAAAAGTCAAGAGTAGCATCTTGACATGCCAAATTTCCAGTTCCAGATTTTTCTTTTTTGTTTTGTTTTGTTTTTTAATACAGCAAGAATAAATAAGAGGTTAGAGGTAGCTCCCACTGCATTGCTCTAGTTTTGCCAATTTTATGAGTTGTTAACATGTAGGGCAAGATTTCCCAAACCTGACACTATTGACATTTTGGTTCAGATAATTCTTTGTTGAGAGAGGTTGTCCTGTGCCTTGTAGAATATTTAACAGCATCCCTTGCTCTATTGCCTAGATGCCAGTGGCCACCCCACTGTAGTTTTGGCAGTCAAAACTGTGCCTAGATATTGCTAATTATTCCCTGGATGGAAGAATTGTCCTTGGTTTAAAACCACTGATCTAGGAATGGAATAACTTCAGGAACCTCATAATATGCACCCACACCAAAAGACTGATTCCTCTTTAAAAAGCAAATAACATTAGGGGAAGAAAAGCATTAACCCTTATCATAGTATTTTACAAGTGAGTATAAAAGACTTTTAAATTCTGAGAAAATGTTTAAATATGTGTGTGTGTGTGTGTCTGTCTGTCTGTTGGTCTGTGTGTTTGAGGAAACTGAAGAATTCCAGAAGTTAGAAACTAAAGGAAAAATTGCCACTGAGGAGGAACAAAGAATAGAAAGGAGTGACTAAGGGCATTAAAAACAAAATTCTGTCTCACTTGAAGTAAACAATAAAAATTGATCAACATTTATGTCTCTTCTCATACAAACTCCTAGTCCATTACCAAATCCTATCGACTTTATCTCTCTGATATCTCTTAACCCCATCAACTGGTTTCCATTTCCATTACTACCTCCCTAGTCCAAATTATCACCATCCCTTGTCTAGATCTCTCCAATATTACCTAATGTTCTCTGGATTCCTATCTGGTCCTACTCCAATTCCTTCTCTTCACTGCAGTCAACATGATATTTTCAAAAATTCCAATCTAGTCATGGTCCCACACTGTTTTACATCCCTCAGTGTGCCCTTAAGTTTAAAAGCAAACTCTTCAATGTGGCCAACAAATTCCTAGATGGTGTCTCTTCAGCCTGATATCCTAACACATTCCCATTTCATTCATTAAGCTTCCTCTTTTTCTGGATGTTTGAATATTCTATTCTCTCAGTCCTGCATGTACTTTCCTCCTCTCTTCTTACTCACTCTTCAAATCTCAGTTGTAATTGAGTATAAATTTTATTACTATTAATTTCCTCTCATTAGATGCTTGCTCCATAAAAGCAGGAAGTGTATCTGGTCTGTTTGGGCTTGCCTTGTACCACCAAAGACCAGCAGCACTATGCCAGCATAGAGTGAGTATCTAATACATATCTATCTGTTTCATCACTGAATGAAGAAATAGATAAACAAATTCTCTCATAGAGAAATCTATTAAGAACTTTGATGGGGCCGTGCCTTCTTAATGTAACATCTTATTCTATTAAATAAACAAATGTTATTCAGTCTGATTTCATCATTGTCAGTTCATATGGCAACTGAGCTGTGAGCTCCTGATAGGCAAGTGCTCTATCCTAAATATTTTTGCTTTTTCCCTAAGGGCCTCACTAAGTTCCAAGAGCTGACTAAATGCATATGAAAAACAAACGAATGAATGAATGAAAATTCTATACCATAAACTCCAAAAAGTCAGGAGCCAGGTCTAAACTTTCATTTATATCTTAGCACTAGAGTGTCCTAAGTTCTTTCAACATTTATTTATTAAGTTTGCGTGCACGCGTGTGTGTGTGTTCTCCCTTATTGTGCATATCTCAGACTTGTTCCTGAACAAAAGTTGGCTTCAAGGAAGGAGAATCTAGCTGAGTCTTGAATGAGCTGATGAATTAGAGAGAATTTATTGAAAGCTGCTTCCCACGTGTAGAATTCTGAAGTGCTTGATAAACTTTAACTTGATGAAAACAATGCAAATTTCATCTTTGTTAGCCTTATCTATAGGCTCAGACCCCCAATTAAAAATAAACCAAAGAAATCCCAAGCTGGCCTGAAGCTGAAAGTGGCCCATGACAAAGATTTGCAAATACAATGGAATTTGGGCTCCCATCCAGGGAAACTCTTTCCTTTATCCTTGCATCTTCATGATATAAATGATGATGAGGATAATAAAAATGGCACCTAATGTTTTAGTACACACTTAACTAAGTTCTAATCTTGGCAACTGACCACTTTTATACAGTTTCTGACTTAGTCTACACGACTACTCTAGAATGTATAATTATTAAGGTTCAGGGAATGAGGCTCAGAGAGATTAATTCATGATCCAGATATATATTCTAACTCTGTCTCTTTACATTGGAGCATGAGAGAAAAGAGGGCGATAATAGAGGCATAATTGTTAATTTTATGCAGTATGTTTTTAAGATTATACCAAAACTCTAGTTTGCTTTGATTAGGTACAGCCATAGTCAGTATCTGTTCACAGGTGTGTGTGTGGTGTGAGTTAATACTGTTACCCAAAGATGAAAAATATTTCACTTTTACACATCAGTTTCATATGCATTATCTCATTTGATCCTTAAATATGTCTCTATCCTCTATCTGTAAGTGTATCCTTATTTTAAAATTGAGGATGCAAATACTCAAATCAAGGTGTATAGCCAGCCCTTCAACAAAGTCTTGGGACTGTGAGTTCAATGCTCTGTTTATGATAGTGTTTGAGAAGTTTCTTTATCAAGATGAGGAGAGAATAAAACAAATGCTACTTAGGCCAGAGGAGGGATCTGTCATGTAGAAAGACTTTAGCAGTGTGTGGGCTTTTTAGGGTTTGGGGATAGGCTATGTTGAGTGAATAGGACATTGACTTGGAGGTGGGAATTCATGCAGAGCTGAAGACAGGCTAATGACTGAGATAGGGGAAGCAGTTTATTAGCATTAATAGTTTCCTGAAAAAGTTTTGTACTCAGGGAAGGTATTCCCAAATTAGCTGTGGCTTGGAGATTTGGATTAGAAGGTTAGGATTGATGTGGAAAAGTCAGACAAGATTGTATTCACATGCATGTGGAGAAGGGGTAAATGATACATAATATAACACTAATGTTTTCTTTTCAAGTGTACCTATTCAACAGAATTTTTAAAGTAGAATCATACCTATAATAATAATAGTAAACATTTAAAATTTTAGAATATTCCAGACACATTTCTAAACACAACACAAATATTAACTCATTTAATCCTTGCAATACCTGCATGTTTGGTATGATGGTTAGGAAGAAGTTTTGCTTGGGTAAAGTTCTGACTCTGCCTCTTATTAGCTGTGTGACCTTGGACAAGTTACTGAACATCTCAGATCCTTGATTTTCACATTGGATAATGATAGAAACTGAGAGTATTGTTTTGATCACTAAAGGGTAAATACATGTAAAAGGATTTAGAACAGTGCCTGATACACAGTAAGTGCTATGTAAGCATTTGCTCTTATTACTCTCATTATCCTCATTTACACATGAGGAAATAGAGGCATAGAGAAGTAATTGGCTCAAGGTCACACTGTTAGAAAGTACCAGAGTTGGGACTTGAACCCAGGCATATAGCCCCAGGTGCTACACTCTTAACCAAAATGCTCTTCTGCAATGTCCTATACTATTGCCATACCTGGTGAAGTGGTTACACCTCTAGAGTTGATCGAAGAAATTTAAGATGCAGTCTTTTCCCTTGGAGAGCAGTGATAGGCAGAATAATGACCCCCCAAAGAGGTTTGCTTCTTAATCCCTAGAACCTGTGAATAGGTTATATTACATGACAAAGAGAATTAAGGTTGCTAATCAGTTGACTTTAAAATAAGGATATTATCACCTGTCATTCACAGTGCAACCAAGTCCTGATAATGACCCAATGGCCTGGCCCCCATACTTTTCTGTCCTCACTTTGTACCACTCTCCTCACTTTCTCCTCACTCCACTCCAGCCACCTTGCTGTTCCCATTCCCTAATGCTCTTTCCCCAGTTAAATACATGACTCACTTCTTCACTTCATTTACCCTGGCATACACAGAAGTGTATGGAGTTCACAAAAAAACATTTCCTTTTTTTTGTGGGCACATGTCTAGACTACATTCCCCAGCCTCCCTTGCAGTTACGGTTAACATGTGACTGAGTCATGACCAATGGGTTGAAGAGATGCATGTTTCTTCCAGGCTGGTCCATAACCACTTCTCCAAAAGATCCTCTCTCTTATTCCTCATCCTCTAGCTGAATAGAAAGTGATCTTTAAGGCCTTGAAGAGGGCAAAGCCATGAGATAGAAAGAGTATGGGTCCCTCAATAATCACAAGGAAGGAGCAGCCACACTGGAATTCTTGTGTTCAAGAAATAAAGTTTTCTTGGATTGAAAAAAATAATAAAATAAGAATATTATCCTATATTATCTGAATGGCCCCAGTATACTCACAAGGGTCCTTAAATGTGGAAGAGGGAGGCAAAAGAGTCAGTGTCAGAATGATAAGATGTGACCAAGGCTCAATCAGCCATTGTTGACTTTGAAACTGAAGGAAGAGGCCACAGGTCAGAATGTGGGCAGCTTCTAGAAGCTTGAAAGTTTCTCCCCTAGGGTCTCCAGAAAAAAGCATGACCAGGCCAACACCTTGATTTTAGTCAAGTGAGAACTATTTTGGACTTATGACCTCCAGAACTGGAAAGTAAAAAGTTTGTGTTATCTTAAGCAACTAGCTTGTTGCTTAATTTGTTATAGCAGCAATAGGAAACTGATATAGAAGGGTGTAATGTTGTTAGAAAGAAAAGGATGCAGAGACTCCACTGTATGCTGAAGACTGACAAAAACTTCCTCAAATGGAAGACAGAAATATGAATAAAAGATTAGTGAGAAAATCTAAGGTTTGTATTTTAGGTTTTGTTTGTCTGTTTGTTTGTGTTTTTGGCATTTAGTGTTTTTGGCCTAATAGGTAATTGATTATTTATAAATAACATTGTCAGACCTCAGTCACAGTAACACTGCAGTCTATAAAGTATTCTCTCTTCCACTACCACATTTCATCTTTGTGGCTCTAGGTCATCAAGGTAGATAATATCTGATTCATGGTGGAAGAGTGAGAGGTGATGACCTGGGGGTTAAAAACCCAGGTTAAAATCTTATCTCCACTCCATGGTAGCTCCTGTCCAGCATGCAATAGGACCTCTCTGAGCTTCAACTTCTTCATCAGTAACACAATAATGCCACCTCTTTGAAAGGGATGAAGGGGACGCCACCTCTGAGGGCGCCTGCCATTCAGTCAGATATAAGTGAGAATTATTTTTTCTATCTGCATTTTATAGACGGGAACATTGAGGTCAAAGAGGGGAATAATTTGGCTGAATTAGTCAACTAGTTGATGACATAGTCAAGACTTGATTTATGTTCCTATTATATAGCCCCTTCCATTAAATCTAGTTGTTTTCCTTAAATGACTTTTAAAAATGCATTGCTACAATCCATAACTTGCTAAGTTAATCTGATTGCATTAATCAGTTTATATATAATTTATACCCTGCCTGCTTCCAACAAGAATTAGAAATGACTTGATCAAATTTAATGCTTGCAGAAGATACCTTAGTCAGTCTCTTTAGCAGTGCTGCCAATAGGCTCAGCATGCTGGCAGGGACAGAACAGTCCTGTTATTTGATGAGGTGTTCCTAAACTCAACAGGTGTTGCTGATTAAGTGTGGCCACTCAATTTGTGGGCAAATTCACAGATCCTCTGATTCCCCATCCAGCATTAGTGCTATTTGCTGATGAAACATATTTGGAGAATATGCTAGCAGAAATCCAATAAGGAGAGCTATCTATTCTTATAGTCCAAGGTAAGTTCAAAACAGGGCCATGAGTAGAGCGACAATTGAAAGAATGACAATGACTGCTAAATAGTTAAACTGCCTGACTTCCTCAGGAAATGTATTGTGAAAAGTATTTTTACAGATCATTCTTAATATCCTGGTAAATTTAATAATACCCAAGTATTCACAAGGTGGGGAAAACTAAATGTTCAAGTCAGCAGCTTAACAAGCTACCCCTCAGAGTGAGTTCAGATGGAATAGGGCCTGGTTTTGGCCAAATTAAGGGAACTCATTCAATTCTAAATATATAAACCTGCTTAGTTTGGATTGCAGCTTGAAGTGGTCTGAAATGTATATAGAAACACATTCACTTGTTCAGTTTTTAAATAATTATATCTTGAGAGATAGTCACTGTATAAGATACAAATCAGTACATAACCTCATGGGTCCATTTTTGGATACATTCTATTTCCATGAATAATTGTAATGAAGGTGGGAAATTATAAGTATATTAAGAATGGTACAGAAAAAGCACATGGGAGCTCATGGATATAGCACATTTAGTTAGAAAAATGATGAAAGACACTTTGCTTCCAAAGTTTCTGAGTTAAGCTTTCAGGAGTAAATAAAAATTGCATTTGGAGTGATAGGCTCTTAGAGGAAGAGCCAAGTGTGAGTGTATGTGTGTGTGTGTGTGTGTAAGTGAATGAATAGAGTAGCACTTTTTAAGTGGGGAGAGCACAGAAGAAATATTAATATGCTTATTCAATCAAAAATATTTATGATGTTGCTCCTGTGTGTTATGCTCATTATGGAGACAGAGAGATGAATAGGACAGATGGGATCTCTACATTCACAGTAGGTAGTAAAAGTTGTCCATGGATACTGCCCATTAAAAGAAAAATGCCGTGGAAGATATCAATACCAGAAAAAAAGCATAAACATACACTTGGACTGAAGTATCATTATTTTAAGTTTACTTCACTCTACGATAAGGCTGTAATTATGGCTGACTGTTCCAAGTAAACACATAGCTTCCAGGTAGATTCCACTACTACTGGTAAGGTTTGTAGTTTGTCTTACATTCTTAGAAAGAAACTGAAGACACATTTCATTCCCTTCTTTTGATTTTTTTAAAGTTTATTTATTTCTAGAGAGAGAGTACACACACAAGTGGGGTAGGGGCAGAGGGAAGGAGGGTGAGAGTGAATCCCAAACAGGCTCCATGCTCTGCACTGAGCCTGAAGAAGGGCTCCATCTCAAACACCTTGAGGTCATGACCTGAGTCAAAATCTATAGTCAGACACTTAACTGAGCCACCCAGACACCCCTTTTTATTTTCTAATAAAAGAAAAAAAAAGATACAATAAAAAGTCCTCAATAATGACTAGGATAAGTTATTTCATTCCATTAAAAACAAGGGCATATAATATTCATATTGAGTTTATTATGTATTTTTCATATATTCAATAAGTTATTCAATATATTAACTTATTGAATATATGAAAAATATACAGTGGCCACCATTATTATTGTCCCTATTTTTCAGATAAAAATTTAAAGCATTGAATAATTAGGTGATTCACCTGAGGCCAAGTTTTTATATCTAGTTAACAGGCCAAGTTTTTATATCTAGTTAACAGCAGAGCCAAGAGATAGACCTATCTGGAGTGGACTAAACGTTCTCAATTAGTCTACTTCTGGTATCACATTACTCATTTCTAGAGATTTCTTAGATGAAAATTGAGATGGTATTAAAAGTTGCCTGTGTTTCTCTCTGCCTAAAATTTCTCCTGAAATTCTCTTCAGTGGTAGCATTTGTTTTTGGATGCATTCCAGGGGCCTGCATAGATGTGTGTGAGAATGTGGTGCCCACATCTAAAGACAGATGTTGGTCATTATAGTATTGCAAGACTTCTGAATTTAAGATGCAGAATTTAAGATAGGGCTTTGTGATTTCTTTAGTGAGAGTTCATCAGGTCAAGCCTCTGCCACCAAGCAAGGCCCATACACTCCAAAGTATATACTCAGCCCTTCCATGACAGGAAAATGGAAATCACCTGCTGAGTTTAACATTCTTGCCTTGCTCTCTAATCAGCAAAAATTTTCTATTCCACAAGTCAGTATTTGTTCATGCATTTCCAGAGGCCTAGGAGGAAGGATATTATGCAGAGAACACGCCCAAGCATATAACTGGATAGATTAAAAGATCCAAATGGACACCCAGTGTACTCACATAAATACATAAAAAGCCAAACTAGAGCACTAAGTGGTGGCACTTATTGTAAAACAGCACTGAATACCGCCATTTCTTCTATTTCTAAACCAATTTAGATTTCAGGGCTCATTTACAGCACTGGTTCTATTGCCATCCATAACCCAGGAGACTCTTGCATTCTCTTCTTCACGTATATTAGTCTTTTTCCTATTCTTCTTAAAGGCATAAAACTTTTTAACTAACTTATTCTCAAATATTTCCTATATTGAGCCACTTCCTGAGTCTCACTGCAGAGCCAGGAGAAAGAGAAAAGCACCAAACTGATTCTAATCTATCTTGAAACATGACCTTGGGGAATGTGTTCATAAACACCTGGAGATGTTTGGATGTTGTTAGACTCATTCAAGAAAGCTGCCCCCCAGGTCAAGACAAATACCAAAAGTAATGGGGGGAAGAAAAAGAAGCTCAAGTGTTCACTGACCACCAGCTGGGAACCAGATATCTTTACACAGGGTGATGACAATCTTGGGTGAGTCTTTGATGTGTGTTCTTTCCACAAAATTAGAGCATTTGAAAAATGTCAGAATTATTTCAGCAATGAACAAAAGATTGTAACTAAGTGCCAATTCTCATTATAAGTTAAGACAAAAGATTCTGAGATTCAGCCTCAAAACTTCAAACCTCTGATCTCCATGCTTGCACAAATGCCTATGTGGAGCAGTTATTTAAATTCGTGGTCCAGAAAGGATAGGGAAATTTTATATAGAAATACATTTTTAAATATTTTTATGGTTTTTATGCTTACAAGTATTTTTTTAATGGAAGAGGCAAATATGTTTTTATGGCAAATCACTAAATTATGTGCTAAATTATTCCACATTATGTTTTAAGACTGGATGGTGGGGAGGTAGGATGGAAGGCGTGAACACCATTGTTTCCATCATGTAATAGAAAAATGAAAATTTATGACACCCCAATATGAATTGGAATGTAATATTGTAATTGGAATGTTATTCATAAGAGTCTGACATGATTAAATTCGAAACTAACAAACAAGGAAACTCTAATAGTCAAGTTTGTATTCACAGATGTCTTGATATTCTCATAGAGTATCTTGCAAATAGTAGGCACTGAATAAATGCTTTCTGAATGCTTACTAAGTTAAAGTCAAACAACAAACAAAGATGACAAAAATTTACACATTTCCAAGCATGATAGGAACCATTTGGATGTTCCAAACAGGCAGCAAATATGAGCAGAGAGGAGGTCACTGGACTTGAGCCAGGAGCCTGGTTCAAGCCTTGAGTCTCTGCCTGCATTTGCTAGCTATGTCACCTTAGTTGAGACTTTTATCTATTCCAGCATCTTCATCTGTAATTGGGGTCACTTCTTCCAGACAACAACGGGTTAAAAAATTGTTGAGTTTTAAAAATAATGTGTGTCATAGCTGTTTATGAAGTTTTGGCCCTAAATGGATATAATGGATACATTACTGGTTAAACAAGTGGTTTTGGAGTGTTCTTTTTTGTCTTTTTGTTTAATTACTCCATGGAACCCTATTCTTTTGAGGAATACTTTAAAGGAAACCAGATTGGTGGTGACAAAAGGATGGGGAAGAAGCTGATGTAGAAGTCTGACTCTTCAAGTCCCATCCTCTCATGTAGAATAGGTTTACTTTTATGTATTTTATGTGCTGGACTTCCACATAATATTTTAATAGAAAAAATAGTTTTATTGATTTAAACAAAGATTAAAGACCACTAAATTCATTCCATTTATTTGGTTTGGAGCTATGAAAACAGGAAACAACACAAATGTTCATGAACAGGAGAATGGATAAGAAAAATGTAGGGTATTCTTACAATGGATTACTACTTGTTGTTAAACAGAAATGAACTATATAAAAACATAACACATGGATAAATCTCAAAAACATTTATCTAATGTTTAGGTAACTAAAAGAAGCCAGACTCAAGGAGAACATTTTTTACAATTTAATTTATAAATGCTAATTATATGTTTAGACATCCTCCTGAAAGGTGCTGTTGACTAAAAAAGAGCATGAGGGAATTTACAGAATGATAGAAATGTTATTTATCTTGATCTGGAAACTGGTGGCCCAGATATTATATATATATATTGCTAAATTATTCCACATTATGTTATATTATGTATATATATTATAAATTATATATATTATATATATTACATATATAAATTATATATTATATTATATTTATATTTATATAATATTATATTATATTATATTATATTATATATTTATATATTATATTATATTTGTTATTTAATAAATATATTATATAATAAATATATATAATTATATATTAT